>NC_090808.1:40161857-40470936 GCF_036512215.1 Solanum lycopersicum
TAAATAGTTGAATGGCACGCTATCTAGACATTTCATGACTAGGCTTTGAATATGTCAGAATGGGAGTCTCTAGTTCTTCTCCAAAACCATTATGTGAAAGTCCTTTATTGGTGAATGTCTCTTAAAAGGTCTAATGGACATAATTACTTATCTATATTAATGTTAATAAAAAATGTACTTACCTAGAATAACTTTGAGTATTATTTAGGTAGGCTTGAAGAGGGTGTATGGGCGGCCTCTTCATGTCTTACATAAGTGAGTCTTAGAGTAATTCTATGTAGATGTTTAATTAATGATGTAGGAATAATCTTATTTTAAGTAACCTAAAATGATATCTTTGGTGTGTGTCAAGGTATTTTATAGGATGTTTCTTCATAACTTACTGAATTGGGCCTTAGAATCACCTTTGGTATGAGGGTCTCATGCTTATGTATTTTAAAGTGAATTTGTGTAATATATGCGATGTTGGTGTTATATGTGATTCTTATACTTATGATATGAAGTTTTACTCAAAAGAGAATGTTTGATACAAATTTATTTTTATCATGAATTAATGCATTATGCCATACTTAGTACATGCAATGTACTAATTCCATATATTTTATCTATATCTAAAGGTGTAGGTGGAATTAGAGAGGAGTCTCGAAGTGAAGCTTGGATTACCATTCATTATAGCAAGAGTTTGTATGTTCTCACTAGATTCGAGGACATCATGAAGTTTATATTTCCTTATGTAAACTATTGTAATATGCTTAGCTATTTTCTATCAATTGAAGTATGGGTCGTGTTCCAATATATTTATGTGTCTAAGATGGCGACTTTGAGACTTAGAGTTTCACTATGTTTTTCTCTAAAAGAGATAATTTGAATTATTACTATTTCTTGGGAAAATTTTTAATTATGTACTACTTTATGTACGTGTATGCAATGAACTATGTGAAAGGGCTTATACAAGATGTCCGAGAAGTCAAGTATGCCGTGTTCCAATTAGTAAATGCCTTAACTTCTAGGGGGTACTCTTGGGGCATTATAGTGTGTACAAGATATTGATGGTCTAAGGGGATAAGTTTTTAATAAACTCATGGTTCCCGATATTCCATTCATCCAAGTGCAACCAAAATTTATCGCGATTTTAAAGAGGTTTATTGGTGGGATGGTTTTAAAAGGGACATAGTGGAGTTTGTGGATAAATGTCCTAATATTAAACAAGTTAAACACAAAAATTAAATTCACGGTGGTTTAACTCAATTAATGGAATTTCCTACTTGGAAGTGGAAAGATATCAATATGGATTTTGTATTGGGTTTGCCTCAAATCCGGAGTCAAAATGACTCAATATAGGTGATCATTTATAGATTGATCAAATCTTCCCACTTTATCCCCGTAAAATATACTCATTCAACGGAAGAGTATTCTAGATTGTACCTTAATGAGATTGTGATTTTACATAGTATCCTTTTGTCCATCATCTTGGATAGACGTTCCCCATTCTCTTCTAATTTTTTGAGGTCCTTTCCAAAGGATATAGGTACTAAAGTAAAACGTAGTACCTCTTTTCATTTTCAAATGGATGTTTAAGAGGAGATTACAATCCAAACCCTAGAATAGATGTTGAGAGCTTGTATTATAGACTCAAGGGTAATTGGGATGATCATCTACCGTTGATTGAGCTCTCATAAAATAATGTCTAACATTCGAGTATTTCAATTGAACCTTTTGAGGAACTCTATGGTAGGAGATGGTGATATCCAGATTGGTGGTCTGAGCTACGAGAGTCTTCACTTCTTTATCCCAAGATAATCAATGGGGCATTGGATAAAGTTTGCATGATAAGGGATAAATTAGAAACAACCTATAGTCAGCAAACATCTTATGTCAACAATAGAATAAGAGATCTTGAATTTGATGTTGGTGATATGGTCTACTTTAAGATTTCACCAATGAAAAGACGATGAGATTTAGTAAAAAGGGAAAGCTTAGTCCCTGGTATGTGGGTCTTTGTTAGATAGTGAAACTGGTAGGGACGGTTTCTTATGACTTGAAGTTACCAAGTGAACTAGCCTCAGTTCATCCCGTATTTCATGTCTTCATGCTTAACAAGTGTATAAGGGACCCGGTATCCATTCTCCATATTGAAGGATTAGGGGTGAATGAGATCCTTTCCTATGCATAGGTTCCAGTTGAAATTCAAGATCGCAAAGTCCAGAAATTGAGGAACAAAGAGGTGACCCCCGTAAAAATACTATGGAGAAACCACCTAGTTGAGGGAGCAACATGGGAGGACAAGGTCCGCATCAAGTCCCGTTATCCTCATCTATTTCCTAAAAATTCTAGCCAAAGTTGAGGTTAGTAGTATTCCTCTTAATATAAAATAATGAATAATGTTGAACTTGTCTTGGTTTTGTACTATGTGCATATTATTGCTACATGCTAAAATTAGTTTTCGTGGAAAAATGTCATGTTGCTTATCTAGCACTATTTTGTGTTATCTGCATGGTTGTCTTCATGAAATGGTAATGAGCATGTTCAATGTTGCTTCAAAGAAGGTTTTCATGGTAACCCTTGATGTTTATGTTAAAGTTATGTTGATATTGAGAAGGTAGTTCCTCATTATGTAATATGAAATATTGATCTTTTATATGTGGTAAATGGTTGATAGAGTTGCTACGTGTAATGTCATGTTTATGTGTTGAATGGAGTTTTTACGTACTCCTCTGGGATGTGAATCACTTTGATTTTATGATGTTATTGTTTGTTGGGCTTCTAGTATTGAGTTTCATTATCTCACTATAAAAAGATTTAGGTGTTATTAACGGGCAAATGTTCCCAAGAGGGGATAATGTAATAGTCCACAATTTGATGACCCTCGAACCTCACATCATGAACTTATATCTTAACATTGTTTCTAACTCTAAAATAATGTATTGAAACTAATTATGATGTGTTAGAAACAAAACATCACGAAACGACTATGACATTCGGAGATTTGTAAAGGATGAGATATTGTGACTTTGTATGTTTCAAGGGGTTTTTAAGAGTCCTAATTTAGGGAAATTTGGTACAAAGGAGTTAATCAAGGATTAGAGTGTATTTAGGGTCAAAATATCAAGGTTCAACTCCCCTCGGACCACCCTATGGGTTTTTGAGGAGGACCCTTCCATTTGTCAAAAAAGTATTCAAACTGCCAGTGGCTAACGACAGATTAAATGACAAACCCTCAATGGGTTAACAACCTATCGATTCTAGTTGTAGGTTCATACTTAGACATTTTGAAAAAAATGCTCAAAAATTACTCTATGAATATAATGACGGATTGCAGATACGGGGAAGTACTCTGGTCGACACCCCGTAGATGGGCAGTCATTGTTTGACACTCGAGTCAACTACCTTTTTTGAGTTAAGTTAGGTTAGTTTATTAATTATTTAATTAATTAATAGGGGTTTAAGGGGTTATTAATTTAGTAAAATATAAAAGAGTTATAACTCATTAAACTAACTTAACACCCCATTATTCCCAATCCCAACTCTCCCTAACTTCTCTCTACGTTCTCTAAAGACCCCATTAAAGGCCAAGCTTAAACGTTCCCTAGGGAATAAAGACTAAAGATTTTCTTCATTAATCTTCAAGGAACCTTAAGGTATGGAAGATTCACTCTTTGGATCTCTTTCCTTAAAAGGCTCTTGAAAATTTGTTACCAAAGATGTCTAAAACATGGGTTTTCTTCCAATTTCTTGAATTGTCTTTCAAATTGATTTGATATTGAATTACTTTGGTTTATATATATATATATATATATATATATATATACATACATACATACATACATATAAATATATATATATATATATTATGGTTTTTTATTGTTAATTTATGTAGTTCTTAGTCTTTGACCTAGTTGTATGAAGGAATCCATGAATGAAACATTTTCCGTAACACTAGTTATGAATTGGACTTGTAGATGAATAGTGATGTGAGAATTGAATATGTTAATGTTTAATTCACTATTATATGAAGATAATGGGTTACTTGATGGATGAGTAATGTAGAATTGAGGGTAATATCATGAAGGATCTTTTGGAGGTTATTTGGTAAAAACTTTATGATTATGAGTTCTTCAGTTCAATAATGAGGGTTTATTATTGATAATTATGTAAAATTGATGTATCATTTATGAATATAATAGAAATATGATGATATTGTGCATATGATCTCATATTATAAATATGTTTAATTGTGGACCTTGGTAAGGGTATGATGATGCAAGGTTGGAAGTGATTCTTTTGTGTGTTTATTACTATGACTATGATGTGTTGATCTCACTAATGATATTTTACGATAAAAGGAAATTCTCATCCTATACCTAATGATCTAATGAAATGTTTATACAAGGGGTTAGTCTCATATTGTCTATATTAAGATATGATGATTAAGAAAAGTTTAAGGATATTTCAAAAAGGTACTATATCTAAGCATCGAGCGAACTTGATATAAGAGGTATCCCAACCTAATGAGGGAATGTAGGTTTACAATGATTCACATGAGATGAGGACTCCAATGATAATGGGGATAAAGAGGGTTCAACACATATCTCCTAGTTTATTAACACTTTCTCCGCATTGGAAAACTACATAGTGAATCCACCTAGAATGTTATGTTCCTGTTTTGGTTATAGCTTAGCGAGTATAGCACTTTCTTTCGGCGTGGGGTTTTATGACACTGAATTATATGTTCAGCTCACATGGTCTTTTTTCGGTTAAGGTGATTGTTTCTGAAAGTAAAATGAACGAATGAAAGTAATAAAGTGAACAATAATTGGGTGACATAAGAGGTGCTACATGGTCTAAATTGATATGTATGATGTTCAATATACATGATATGATGTTATATGAAGTATAGAAATTTCTATTAGTCTATTTTCTAGTTTACTTGATTATCTGGGGTCATGGGGCTTAACATGAGCATTGCACTTGTAGGTGTGGGAGTGGATTGTGAGTAAGGTTATTATATGTTTTGATGTCATGAACTGTAGTAGATGAATTGTTGTTGTGACTTTATGATGATGTTATTCATGTTGATATGACCTTATGATGATGTTTTTTGTGTCGATATGACTTGATGTTGATGTTGGTCTTATGTTGGATATGAACTTGCCTTAAGTGATATTATGATCATTGACTTGTATATGATCTTGTATGTGCATAATGACTTTTAAAACTGACTTAGCATGATTTTGAACAAAATTTCCCTTTAGCATGATTTCAATGGTTTTACTTGCAAAAATTTCCATATTTAGAACATGTGATTTGTAATAACCCATATTCTTTCCCTTTTCCCTAAAAAAAATAGGACTAACCATTGAAGTGTAAGAGCCCACTCTATGGAAGACTTGGACATATTTCCTGATTTGTTGGTATATCGTCAAGTCCGAGGATTTTTACATTCTTCTATTCTAGCTATGATTTTGCTTATGTCAAAATACACTTGTTCCTTCCTTTATCATTTGATACTGTTGTTGTAGGCATGTATGTGGCATATTGTATTGATATTTTCACAGTCGGTAACCACCCCCTAAAAGTAAAATTGCGTACTTGACCTTTCAGAGGTTTTTTACAAGCTCATAGACATCATACATCGCATTGTCATTGAAAATTTAACGGAAATTCAAAACTTCTCATAGGACATCATATGCTAGAATTATCATTTCATATGTACATGTAAAATAAGTCATAATACATAGTTAAACTCTTAGTCTCCTTTGCCATCTTAGAATCAACATCAATTGAGTAGAATTGTAACATATGGGGAGTAACCCCTAGAACTAACATGGCGTACTTAACCTCTCGTAGGTCTTATACAAGCCCATAGTTATCATTAATCGCATTGACATAGTAAATTTAGCAGAAAATTTAAATTTTTTTAAAGCACATCATATGCTACAAACATCACTTCATATATATAGAAAATATAAGTCATAGTACATATTTAGACCGTAAGTCTCTTTTCCATCATAGACTCAACAACATTAGAATACATTAGGGATAGGACCCTTAAAACATAAGACATAACTATACAACATTTAATAAATTTTACAATAGACATGAGTAGGACATCCTTAGAACATAATGACCCATTTCCTTGTGATTGGAAATCATCAATCAAGATCCTCAATATTAGACATCCTTTCTAAGAATCCATAAACTACACTTTGGTTAAAAAGTAGAGAAGAAGGGGAATTAATACAAGAATGCACTAAGTATTCAAACCATGTAAAAACATGCATTTAAAAATGGACATTTTCCTGAAATCATACTTCATGCCTTTTTGTAAGTAAATCTTCATAAAACCTTTATGCAGTAGAATTTATATAATTCACATAGTTTATATAGACATATTCAAAGGCAAAACATTGTAGAAAATCAGATATAAAATTTAAGTAATCATTGAGGTCACTTTATAGTGAACTAATTTTTCCTAAACAGTGAGCTTTCTTTTCGTTTATTTGTTAACCTCCCAAATAACCTTCTAGTGATACTTGGTGCAATGCATCACTTAAGGCCACAAGGAAACATAGATACAACCAACAAAAGTTATAAGATATTATCATATAAGTATAAAACATGATAGACACGTTTAAGTAGAGACTCCATTGGCTTTCTAGTAAGCTATTTTAAGTTATACATATTTTTAATTCTTTTCATATACCTCATTATAAAACAGTGTTCATGACAATTTCCAGCAGGCAGGAAATTTAGTCTCTTCCAATCAATTTTTGTCTTAATCTTTTGTTGATTTTTTTTGTAGTTTTCATGTAATGATGTCTTCGGTTCAATCCTTAGTGATTTGACTTATTTTATATTCATTTTTCATTGTGTTTTGTACCACTTTGTTTGACTGAATCCAAACTACCAAATGCTGGAAATTTGTTCACTATTTTCATCTTATTTATATCACAATTCATACGTTAATTTTTAAGGAATTTCATGGATCAAATTGGTGCATATTTAAGTGTAATATTTTTATGAATATATTCAGCCAATAATTACCATTACATCCAGAAACATTACACAACTTTTACAACTCATGATGTACACAAACATTCGCACATAAACTTCAACCATAAAAACATATCATTTTTCACATACTTTCGGTTGACATAATTTTACATACTTAAAATTCCAAACACATAATCATGACCAAATTATCACAAAAATCATACTTCACACATAAACTACCCGCAAAAATACCAACAACATTATCTCTAACCTATTTAACATTGAGATCAAAGGGATACTAGGGAAAAGGTGTTCGACAAGAACAGGAATAACCCTAGTTTCAAGATTCGTTGAATTCATGGGAAAGAAAATTCTGTTGTAGAAAGGTTTCCAGGAGAGAAACCCATACCTAATTTAAATGTTTTTCAACCCACGACTTTCATTTCAAAAAACTTTTCCAAACTCACATCCAAATCCCGAAACCCCAACAAAAACCCGACGGAACTTTGTTTTACATTTTTGGTTCGTTTGTTTGTTTATATATTTCCTGTAAGTTCTTCAAGTCTAAAGAACTATTGTAGATTTTATGTTTTTATGTATTGGTCAAGCAGAGATAACATGAAAGAGAGAGAGAGAGAGAGAGAGAGGCAGATCGTGAGAGAGGATGAAACGTGAAAAAGAGAGAGGTTCCTTAGGATTAGGATTATAGTTGAGACTTAGTTAAAATAAGATATGTTCAAAAGTTTAAATCTCTTTTTTTGAATTATATGTTAAATGACCATAATGACCTTACAAAAAATAGATTATCAACCTCACTATAATCCACTTAAATGTTGCTTCCGTCGAGGTTCGAACCTATGATGTCCCATCATGAAAACAGGTCCCTCCGGGTTGACCCGACCCAAACCACCCCATTAATTAATTAATTAATTAATAATAATCTAAATTTCCTTTTTCTTAAATCTGTATTTAATTAATTAATTAAATTAATCCACCAATATAAATAATCATGTTAAACCATTGCTCCCACCTAGATTCGAAACGGGTGGAGCAAGATTTTCCTCAATGGGCACTTTCTGCACTTTCGACAAAAATACCCCTCCACCTCATTAGTTAAATAATTAGTTACATAATTAGGGTAATTACTATACTACCCTTAGCATGGAAAAAGACCACTTTACCCCTAGATCCTCCAAACATAAGATTTCCCCTTTTTAAGTCCGGTAAAGGCTCATCGAGTAAATCTTCATATTGGGGTGCCCTACATGGCTGGACCCAACCTTTCCTAGCTTGACTAACTCACCATGTTAGTGTCTTGGGTATTGAAGAGGTTTAGAGGTCTGGATCTACGCGCATCAATACGTGTGAACCCCGCCTAATCTAGGCATTCTAGATTCGTTAGACATTACTTAGCATAGTCATTTTTAGGATTGTTACAATAGACACATGAGACATATAGGTGACTAGTCGTCGAATGTCTTGGTCGTCCCTTGAAGTTTGACTTCCAAATCACCTCAATCTTTACAGACTGCCTCAATACCATAAAATAAGTCAGTTTAGGACCTTTTAACATTATGAAGAACATGTTAGGCTCTAGAAACCCTAACTCATTTTGGGATCTTACAATATCCACCACTTGGGAACGCTCGTCCTTGAATGACACTTAGACTACTTTAAGAACAAACAAGAACTTCAATTTATATAGAGAAGTACATCATATTCAGAACATCATCACATAGAAGTTAATGCACCACATTACAACCAACACATTTTCAACTCATTTTAGCACTCAATGCACACAAACAAGCAAAACTTACATTCACTCACCCTTTAACTCAGAAAACACATAGGCTCTTATCATATTCAAAGGAGGGACATGCATCTTCTTTCGGTAACATGGTGATCACCTAATTTTAATTAAGTTCTCATCATGCAACCTTTAAAACCTTGAAAATCCAAGACAGATTGTAAAGCCTAACGTAGGTGTCATAAGGTCTACGTATTGTTTCGAAGTCCATTTTGAATGAATATAGGTCATTTAGGAGGTTCAAGAATGAAAGTGTCCAACAACGTCCATGACGTCCGGGAAGTTGGTTCAAAGGGATGTTAGTGTATCTTAGCTTAATTGACTAACTTCTAGGAGTCGGAAATGTTCAAAAATTTGTGGAAAGGTAGATAATAGATGTTTGAGTTTTTTTAAGTTTGAAACTTCTGGTTGCGACTCCCTAAGGAAGAACCAAGGATCCTTGTAGTTTAATGCAACACTACATCGTAGTGTGCATTGATGGGATAGAAGACTGCTCGTGTGTGGATCGATTGGCCATCGAAGCCACTGTCGTCCCACACTTAGGTCGTGGAGAAGGTCCCTTCACCTATACAACCTCTGAACTCATCAACGGAGTGCAAAGGTGCAGGATACGGTATGCATAAGGATCGACGGTCGTCGATGCCACTCTCATCTCGTCCTACACTTAGACAATTGGAGGAAGCCCTCGCCTGCATAGTCTCTGACCAAGAGAAATGAGTGCAGGACAAAAGGAGGGATGTCCATCGACACATAGACGGCCCATCGATCGGAAAAATAATTAAGTTGATTAAGTCCCACTATAAATACCCACAACCCTCATTAAACTTAAGACAACTATCAAATAAACTCTCTTGCTTTTGTCTTATTTCTCTCTCTACATGAACTCACCATTTAAGACTAGCAAGGATTACGGTTTGGGAGCTGGAAAGGGATGAATTCCCCATAAAATAGTTGACAAAATTTAAGCTATGGGTTCAATTCACCTTTGAGATTCTTTCCTCAAATCGTTCCTTCAAAAATAGATTTCAAAAGTTAAGTTTTATTATCGGTTTCATTCAACTACGAAATTGAAGTTATGGACTGAGTTGTTAATGATTTCTTAAAGTTATATTGAGTAGATTAACAAGTAATTCAACTTGTTTATTGTAAGCTTTCATGTTTGGTCTAAATTAAAGAGCATGATCCTCCAAACCTAACCCTATGTAGTGATCTTGACCTATATTGTATTGTGATCATTCAATTGAATTGGTTATATATTTGATTACTATCAGATGCTGTTGTTTTGATTAAATTAAGATGAATTATAGGCCTACCATTCTAGTTCTTCAGATATGATTTAGTTAATCAATTATAATGTGAAATTACCCTATGTATGTTGTCTAAAGTTGTGATCTAGAGTTGACTCGTGTGATAGTGATGAAATTTGCCTTGTTATCTTATTGGTTATCATTGTGTGATGATGTTTCTCCCCAAGTTGGGTTTATTTATGGGTTGATGGTAAGAACGTGGTGATAGACTATGAGGGTAAGTCTTAAAATCTCTATCTTTACTTCCAATTGTGATTAATTGTTGGTAAGTCATGATATTACATTAGAGAATGCCTTATAATAGGATTATAGGGTGGTATGATGTTGATGTGAAATGTATTGACTATGTTGTGAGATTGATTAAGGTGTATTTGATATAAGGATGGTGAAAACTATCAATGTTCCTTAATATGATATCAAATGCTAATGTGTTAACCTCACTTATTTGAATTGTGATGAAAAGACATATACTCATACACTTGTTATTGAGCTATTGATGATGATTATTATATAAGGGGTAGACCCTATGGCCTAAATTAAGCTATGATTGATAATTAAAGGCATAAAGATATTTCAAAAAGAAACTATATCTTAGCACCGAGTGAACTAGTTTGAGGAGTGGCCCTTCCAACAAAGAGAAGGTAAGAATAATACATTCTCTTGAGATTGGAGACTATAATGCATGGCGCAAAAAAAGGGTCTCAACTATATCTCCTAGTTCTTGAATTACGTTGCCCCCATAGGAATACAAGCTAGTGGATCCACGTAGTTGCTATGTTTCATGTTTTGGTACTACTTTGGAAAGTAGTCTGCCTTCTTTCAGTGTAGGGTTTTATCACACT
This sequence comes from Solanum lycopersicum, assembly GCF_036512215.1. Taxonomy (NCBI): domain Eukaryota; kingdom Viridiplantae; phylum Streptophyta; class Magnoliopsida; order Solanales; family Solanaceae; genus Solanum; species Solanum lycopersicum. The sequence goes on from NC_090808.1 coordinate 40,172,807, forward strand.
AAATTTAATACTTGATCATGTGGTCTATGTTGTTGCAAAAAAGGGTTTATAGAAAATGTCTTATAATGTAGCCAAATAGTGTTTCTTATGTTGATCTAGTGGAACTTCATATGATTGATTTGGATATTATATTGGGTATGGATTGGTTGCATGCATGTTTTGCATCTGCATCCATTGTTTGTAGGACAAGAGTGGTGAGGTTTAACCTCCCAAATAAACTTATTGTTGAGTGGAAGGGGGGAAATTCTATTACTAGAGGTCATATTATTTCTTGTCTAAAAGCATGAAAAATAATCTCAAAAGGTTGTCCATATCATATAGTAAGAGTCCAAGATCTAGACTCTGAAGTCCCTCCCATCAAGTCGGTACCCGCAGTTATTGAGTTTTCGAAGGTCTTCTCTAATGACCTTACTGGTATTCTTCCCGAATTAGAAATTGAATTTGGCATTGATTAGCTATTGAATATAAATCCCATATCAATTCCTCCCTATCAGATGGCTCTAAACGAGTTGAAAGAGTTGAAGGTTCAACTCAAGGATTTACTAGATAACGGTTTTATAAGGTTGTCACGACCCAAAACGGGTCGCGAGTGGCACCCACACTTATCCTACTATGTGAGCGAACCAACCAATCTAAACCCCAAAATTTCAACCATAATTAACATAATATAATGTGGAAAACTTAAACTCATTAATGAAAATCAAAACTTATTATTCCCAAAATCTGGAAGTCATCATCACAAGAACATCTATCCTCAAATTACTAAGTCTAAGAATGTCTAGGAAACCAAAATAAATACAAGAGATAGTCCATGTCCAAACTTCAAGGACATCAAGACATGAATGAGAGAGAATCCAGTTCGAGCTAGGAACAATAGCTCACCCTGAAATCTGACGCGGTGAAGACTGGCTAGAGTTGCTGTTGAGTTGAAGACGATGACACGTTTGCTGCACTCCACAAATAACAAGAGAAAAACATACAAGTAGGGGTCATTACAAAACACAGGTTTTGAGTAGATATTATCGGTCAACTCAAAATAGAAAATAGTAAATATCAGATAATATCATAAAATCAACTACAATACTCAACATGCGACATTTACAATTACCGTAACCCTTGGTCACAAAACCAAATACATCAATGAGGACTCACGCCTCCCCATCATACTCATTTGGGAATTAGGTTCGTTAAATTGAGTATATTGACATATTTCTAGATTCATTCTCTTTACTAATCCTAGTGCCGGAACGTGACACCCAATCCATATTCTATCCTGGTGTCGGAATGTGACACTCCAATCCTCATATACTATCCTGGTACCAGAACATGGCACCCGATCCATATACTATCCTGGTGTCAGAACGTGACACTCCGATCTTCATGTACTATCCTGGTACCGAAACGTGGCACTCTATCCATATATTATCCTTGTGTTGGAACGTGACACTCCGATCCTCATATACTATCCTTGTACCGAAACGTGGCAACCGGTCCCCTAATCTCACTACTTTCGTTCATCAAGACTTCTTTTATACCAAGGCATCATCATTAACAAAGTAGATTATGGCTTTCCAAGATTTAGGATATAATAGCTTCATCATGCTTATTTTATCACAATTAGATAATCACATTCGTTCAAGCATATAATTAAGCATATAGAAGGGTTTACAACACTAACCAATACATATCATTCGCTATTAAGAGTTACTACGAATAGCATAAAAACCATAACCTACCTCAACCGAAGAATTGTGATCAAGCAAGCTAATCCTCAAAATCTTTGCTTTCTTCTTCGTTACTCTCTCTCTCGATCGTTCATTTCTCCCTCTCTCTGTTCTTTCTATTTTTCTTATTCCAACCCTTTTTCTTTTACCCTAATTAGCATATAATTAAGTATCAAAGATGGTAAAAGTAGCCCACTAATTAATTTAATGTTATCTCCTTTAACCCTCAAGAAATTGGATTATTAATATTCAACCACTAACTTTATAATTATAAGTAGGAATAGTCCAAAACGCCCCTTAAAATATTAAACAGAAATCTGACCCAGCTTGGGATTATGCTGTCTGTGATGGCCCGTCGTGGCTACGACGGTCCATCCTGCTTCTTCCGTCACAAAGTTCAGAGACTAAATTTCACTAAAGTATCTATGACGCCCCGTCACGCCTGTGATGGTACGTCCTGCCATTCCGCCACGAAGTTCAGAGAGTCGATTTCAGTACCCAAATTTCAGAATTCCAAGTGTTTTGCAACGAGACCCCCTCAACGGTCCGTCGTGCCCATGACGGTCCATCGTGGGATCCGTCGTCTCAGCCAGTTTTTCCAGAAATAAAATCTGCTGCTCAAAATGACTAAACACGTCCTTACAATAGATACCAATTTATTCATCGTTCGTCTCCGAACGATCACGAGAACAAAAACAAGGGCAAAAAGGACTACTTGAATCTGTAAACAGGTGTGGGTATCTTTCTCGCATATTAGCCTACTTCTCCTAGGTGTACTCTTCAACTGGTCGATTCTTCCATTGAACTTTGATGGATGCAATCTCCCTTGATCTCAACTTGCTAATTTCTCTATCTAGAATGGCAACAGGCTCCTCCTCATAAGTCAAATTCTCATCAAGAAGAACCGAATCCCAGCGAATGATGTAGTTTCCATCCCCATGGTATCTTTTCAACGTAGACACATGAAATACCGAATGCACTCCTGACAGTCCTGGGGTAAGGCTAATTCATAAGCCACCTCCCTTACTCGCTTAAGTACTTCAAATGGTCCAATATACCTTGGGCTTAGCTTACCTCTTTTTCCAAACCGCATCACCCTTTTCATGGGCGAAACCTTCAGCAAGACTTGGTCACCCTCCATGAACTCCAAGTCTCTAACCTTTCGATCTGCATATTCCTTTTGCCTGCTTTGAGCCGCTAAAAGCTTTTCTTGAATAGATTTCACCTTCTCTAATGAATCCCTCAAAAGATCAGTACCCCAAGGTCCAACCTCAAATGCATCAAACCAACCAATGGGAGACCTACATCTCCTCCCATACAATGCTTCGAAAGGAGTCATATCCATTCTTGAGTTATAGCTATTGTTGTATGAAATTCCGCTAAGGGTAAGAAGTTATCCTAATGACCCCCAAATTCTATCACACATGCACGAAGCATATCTTCCAACACCTGAATTGTTCGCTCAGACTGACCATTGGTCTGAGGGTGAAATGCAGTACTAAGGTCCAACCTAGTACCTAATTCAGCAAGCAATGTTCTCCAAAACTTAGAAGTAAACTGCGTACCTCTATCCGATATGATACAAAGTGGAACTCCATGCAATCGAACAATTTCTGAGATGTAGAGTCTGGCTAACTTCTCTGCATTGTAGGTCACCTTGCCCGGGATGAAGTGAGCAGACTTAGTTAATCTGTCCACAATTACCCAAATAGAGTCAAACTTCCCCAATGTCTTTGGAAGACCAACCACGAAGTCCATTGTAATTCTCTCCCACTTCCATTCAGTAATGGGCATTCTCTGAAGTGTTCCTCCGGACCTCTGGTGTTCATACTTTACTTTCTGACAATTTGGACATTTGGCAACAAAATTCATAATGTCGCGCTGCATTCTACTCCACCAAAAGTGTTGCTTTAGGTCACGGTACATCTTTGTTGCACCAGGATGTATAGAATATCCGGAACTATGAGCCTCTGTAAAAATAGTGTGGATCAAATCATCAACACAGGGCACACATACCCTTCCCTTAATTCTCAAAACACCTTCCTAATCCATTATTGCTTCTTTAGCCTCTCCTTGCAACACCATATCCCGAATTCGGCTTAGTTTCTCATCATCAAACTGTCTTCCCTTAATCTTTTCAAGAAAAGAAGATCTCGCCTCCACACTGGCAAAAAATCCTCCATTCTCATATACTTCTAACCTCATAATGTAGTTAGCCAGAATCTGAACCTCTCTAGCCAATGGGCGTCTAGAAACTTGTAAGTGGGCTAAACTACCCAGGCTCTCTGCTTTTCTACTCAAGGCGTCTGCCACAACATTAGCCTTTCCTGGGTGATACAAGATGGTAACATCATAATCCTTCAGTAGTTCCATCCATCTCCTCTATCTCAAGTTCAAATCTTTCTGAGAAAGACATACTGTAGACTACGATGATCTGTATAGACTTCACACTTGACCCCATATAGATAATGTCTCCATTGCTTTATTTCAAACACAACTGCGGCCAATTCAAAATCGTGGGTCGGATAGTTACGTTCATTCACCTTTAATTGCCTTGAAGCATAAGCAATTACGTTCTTCTCTTGCATTATCACTGCACCCAAACCCAAATAGGATGCATCACAATAGACAATGAAATTCTTACCTTCCACTGGCAGGGTAAGGATTGGTGCAGTAGTCAACAAGCTCTTCAGTTTCTGAAAGCTTTCCTCACATTCGTCCGACCATACAAATGAAACATTATGCTTAGTGAAGTTCGTCAATTGGGAAGCAATGGAAGAGAATCTCTTGACAAATCGACGGTAATAGCTAGCTAAACCAACAAAGCTCCTTATTTTTGACACATTAGTAGGTCATACCCAATTCTTCGCTGTCTCAATCTTAGAAGGATCCACCATAACTCCATCCTTAGAAACTACGTGCCGTAAGAAAGACACTGAATCTAGCCAAAACTCTCACTTAGAGAATTTGGCATAAAGCTTTCTCTCCCTCAACATTTCCAACACAATTCTCAAGTGCTCCTCATGTTCTTTCTTGCTCTTTGAGTATACCATTATATCATCAATAAATACAATTACAAAGAGGTCCCGATATGGCTTAAAAATCCCATTCATCAAGCTCATGAAAGTAGCAGGGGGATTCGTAAGCCCAAAAGACATTACTAAGAACTCATAATGTCCATACCTTGTCTGAAAAGCAGTCTTGGGCACATCTGCTGCCCGTATTTTCAATTGATGATAACCAGATCTGAAGTCGATTTTTTAGAAGGTACAAGCTCCATGTAACTGATCGAACAAATCATCAATGCGAGGAAGAGGATACTTGTTCTTATTCGTTACCTTATTCAACTGTCGGTAGTCTATGCACATCCGAAAAAACCCATCCTACTTTTTCACAAATAACACCGGAGCACCCCAAGGGGATGCACTTGGCCTAATGAATCCTTTACTTAACAACTCTTGAAGTTGGGCCTTTAACTCCCTTAGCTCTGCTGGAGCCATTCTATAAAGAGGTATGGAAATGGGGTGAGTACCCGACTCCAGTTCAATGCAAAAGTCGATATCCCTATCCGGTGGCATACTAGGAAGGTCTGCGGGAAACACATCCAGAAACTCACGGACTATTGAAACCGACTCAATTAAAGGTACTTGGGTGGTATCATCCCTGAGGTATGCCAAGAAAGATAAACAACCCTTACTAACCATTCTCTTAGCACGAAGAAAGGAGATGATACAAACTGGATTGGAAGTGTAGTCACCCTCCCACACTAACGGATCTGTCCCAGGCTTGGCTAACGTCACAGTTTTAGCATTACAATCCAAGAATGCAAAATTTGGACAAAGCCAAGTCATACCCAGAATTACATCGAAGTCAACCATTTCTAAGATAACCAAGTATACATGAGTATTTGTCCCCACAAAAGTCACAAGACAAGACCTATACACCTCTTCAACTATCACAGACTCACCCACCGGAGTAGAAACCCGAATAGGCATGTCAAGCAATTCACAATGTAAATTAAAACCATTAGAAAATGCGGAAGATACATATGAAAATGTGGAGCCAGGATCAAATAATACAGAAGCCATACAATCACAAACCAAAAAGTTACCTGTGATAACAACATCTGATGTCTCCGCTTCCGACCGTCCAGGGAAAGCGTAACAATGGGCCCTATCACCAGTCTGTCCGTTGCCTCTACCAGGTTGCGCTGCAGTAGTTCCCATTTGCCGTCACCCCGGCCGTTTTGGTGACCACCAATACCTCGGCCACCACGCCCTCCAGGATGACAGCCTCTTCCATGACCACCTCTACCTCTGACTATTTGAGGTCCGTAACTCTATTTTTGACAATACCTCTTAATGTGTCCAGTCTCCCCACATCCATAACATTTTGTGGATTCAAGCATAGGTCTCTGTGAGAATGACGAAGCCTGGGGATAACCTCCAAACTCAGAGAAGTGTTGACCGGTCTGAGGTGGACCCCCAACTACAGTCTGTAGTGAACACTGAATTGGTCGGACTGAGTAACCTCCTGAACCCTGTCCTCTAGAGTAAGAACCATTAAACTTACCTCCATTTTGAAACCTTTTTGATGTCGATGCTATGGTGAAGTCATCTGGCTTCACTCCTTTCACCTCTATCACAAAGTCTACCACTTCTTGAAAGGATTTTGCCATAGCCGCTACCTGTAAGCTGAAATCCGCAATTCTAACCTCAACCCCTTCACAAAACGGCAAATCCTCTCTTGTGGACTGAAAAAAAGTTTGGTGGCATACCTGGATAATGCACGAAACTTAGCCTCATATGCAGTAACCGACATCCTACCTTGCTCTAGGCTCAAGAACTCATCTCTTTTCCTATCCCTCAAAGTCCGGGGGATATACTTCTCCATAAACAAGCTATAGAATGATGCCCAATTCATAGGTGGTGCCTCTGTTGGTTGACACTCAACATGTGACCGCCACCACATTTTGGCGTTCCCTTGAAACTGATAAGTCACAAACTCAACACCAAACCGTTCTACTATACCCATCTTGTGTAGTAGCTCATGACAGTCAACCAGAAAATCATAGGCATCCTCAGATTCAGCACCCTTGCATACTGGAGGTTTCAATTTCAGGAACTTACTGAAAAGTTCATGCTGATCATTTGTCATTATAGACCCTGTAGTCAGACGAGGAAACGTGCCTATTTCCAATGAGGCATCCATGCGGGGAGCCACAGTAGCTGCATGTTGTACCTCCGGAACCTGAGGTGCTGGTGCAGAAAACACTGGAGGTGTCTGGCCCTGATCAGATAACCCGCTAAGATAAGCAAGAACCTGATTGATGATCTCTGGGGTAGGTTGGGGTGGAAATACCTCATTCTGTACTTGTTGATCCTCCCCTACCTCACCCTCTCTTACCACTTCCTTAGTCGGTGGAGGAGTCACCGCCCTAGTACTAGATGGGCTAGGTGTTTGTCCTCTTCCTCTAGAGGACATCCTCCCACAACCTCTTTCACGGCCACTTGCCACTACTCCTCATCAAGCTACAACCCCAGTGGCTGGCTCAGACGCTTCTTGTCTTGTCGGTGTTGGTGTTGGCGCAGTCGTTGCTCTAGTTCTAACCATCTGCGAAATAGAGTGAAGATGGTCAGATAACAATTTGTATCACCTAGATAGCAATTGGACCCAAGTAATAGCACGAAAGAAAGAAAGAAAGAATGGAATTTTCCTAAAGTCTTATAGCCTCTCAAAGAAAAGTAAAGGCGTCCCCCTACCGTTCCTTAAGAATCTACTAGACTCGTTCTTGTGTGATGAGACCAACGAACCTAATGCTCTGATACCAAGTTTGTCACGACCCAAAACAGATCGCGAGAGGCACCCACACTTATCCTACTATGTGAGCGAACCAACCAATCGAAACCCCAACATTTCAACCATAATTAACATAATATAATGCGGAAGACTTAAACTCATTAATGAAAATCAAAACTTATTATTCCCAAAATCTGGAAGTCATCATCACAAGAACATCTATCCTCAAATTACTAAGTCTAAGAATGTCTAGGAAACTAAAACAAATACAAGAGATATTCCATGTCCGAACATCAAGGACATCAAGACATGAATGAGAGAGAATCCAGTCCAAGCTAGGAACAATAGCTCACCCTGAAATCTGACGTGGTGAAGACTGGCTAGAGTTGCTGTTGAGTTGAAGACGACGGCACGTTTGCTGCACTCCACAAATAACAAGAGAAAGACATACAAGTAGGGGTCAGTACAAAACACAGGTACTCAGTAGATATCATCGGCCAACTCAAAATAGAAAACAATATATATCAGATAATATCATAATATCAACTACAATATTAAACATGCGACATTTACAATTACCGTAACCCTTGGTCACAACACCAAGTACATCAATGAGGACTCACGCCGCCCCATCATATTCATTTGGGAATTAGGTTCATTAAATTGAGTATATTAACATATTTTAAGATTCATTCTCTTTACTAATCCTGGTGCCGGAACGTGACACCAGATCCATATTCTATTCTGGTGTCGGAACATGACACTGCGATCCTCATATACTATCCTGGTACCAGAATGTGGCACCCGATACATATACTATCCTGGTGTCGGAACATGAAACTCCGATCCTAATATACTATCCTGGTACCAGATTATGGCACCCAATCAATAAACTATCCTGGTGTCGGAAAGTGACACTCCGATCCTCATATACTATCTTGATACAGGAACGTGGCACCCGATCCATATACTATCCTGGTGTCGGAACTTGACACTCCGATCCTCATATACTATCCTGGTACCGGAACATGGCACCCGATCCCCTAATCTCACTACTTTCGTTCATCAGGCCTTCTTTTATACCAAGGCATTATCATTAACAAAGTAGATTAGGGCTTTTAAAGAATTAGGATTCAATAGCTTTATCATGCTTATTTTATCACAATTATATAATCACATTCATGCAAGCATACAATTAGGCATATAGAAGGGTTTACAACACTAACCAATACATATCATTCGCTATTAAGAGTTTACTACGAATATCATAAAAACCATAACCTACCTCCACCGAAGAATTGTTATCAAACAAGCAAATCCTCAAAATCTATGCTTTCTTCTTCGTTCCTCTCTCTCTCGATCGTTCGTTTCTCCCTCTCTTTGTTCTTTCTATTTTTCTTATTCCAACCCTTATTCTTTTACCCTAATTAGCATATAATTAAGTATCAAAGGTGGTAAAAGTAGCCCACTAATTAATTTAAGGTTATCTCCTTTAACCCTCAAGAAATTGGATTATTAATATTCAACCACTAACTTCATAATTATAAGCAAGAATAGTCCAAAACGCCCCTTAAAATATTAAACAGAAATCCGACCCAGCCTTGGATTACGCAGTCTTTGACGGCCCGTCGTGCCGTCCACGGTCCGTCCTGCTGTTTCCGTCACAAAGTTCAGTGACTAAATTTCACTAAAGGATCTGTGACGGCCCGTCACGCCTGTGACAGTTTGTCCTGCCAATTTGTCACGAAGTTCAGAGAGTCGATTTCAGTACCCAAATATCAAAATTCTAAGTGTTTTGGAACGAGACCCCCTCGACGGTCCATCGTGCCCATGACGGTCTGTCGTGAGATCCGTCGTCTCAGCCACTTTTTCCAGAAATAAAATTTGCTTCTCAAAACAACTAAACAGGTCGTTACAAAGGCTTATTATATCTCCGTGGGGTGCTCCTATTTTATTTGTGAAGATGAAAGATGGGTCCTTGAGAATGTTTATTGATTACCGCCAACTCAACACGATTACCATTAAGAATAAGTACCCTCTCTTTCGGATTGATGAATTGTTTAATCGGCTCCAAGGGGCGAGTTACTTTTCAAAAATTGACTTCAGATCGGGGTATCACCAACTTAGGGTGAGAGGTGAGGATATACCAAAGACAGCCTTTCGGATTAGGCATAGTCACAATGAGTTCCTGGTCATGTCTTTCGGTCACACTAATGCTCTGGCGGCGTTTATTGACCAAATGAATAGAATATTTAAAAATTACCTAGACTTATTTGTCAATGTATTCATTGAAGATATCTTGGTATATTCGAAGAATGAGGATGATCATACAGATCATTTTAGGAAAGTATAACAAACCCTTAAAGAACATCAATTGTATACCAAATATAGCAATTGTGAATTTAGGTTGAGGTTGGTGACATTTCTTGGGCACATCATCTCTAGTGAGGGAGTGAATAGACCCAAGCAAAATGGAACCGCTGAAAAAATGGCCTAGACAATTGACTCCAATTGATATAAGGATTTTCTTCGATTTAGCAGGTTAATATTGGAGGTTGGTGGATAGTTTCACATCCATTCCGTCTCCTTTGACTACTTTGACCTAAAAGAGTAAAAATTTAAGTGGTCGAAGTCATGTTAGAAAAGCTTCTAATTGTTGAAAGCTAGGCTTACTTCTGCTCCAGTGTTGACCTTACCGGAGGAAACAAATTATTTTGTGAATTATTGTGATGCATCATGCGTGGGTTTATGGTGTGTGAATGTGCAACACAATAAGGTTATAGCTTATGCCTCTAGGCAACTAGATGTACATGAGAGAAATTACATCAATCACGACCTTAAATTAACAACCGTGGTGTTTCATTGAAAATTTGGAGGCCTTACATGTAAAACGTTCATGTTTATCTTTTTACCGATCATAAGACTCTCCAATAAGTGTTTACCCAAAAGGATTTGAATCTTCGACAAATATAGTTACTAGAGTTGTTTAAAGATATTGATATGAGTGTACTGTATCACCCCGGCAAGTTTAATGTAGTTGCAGATGCCCTAAGTCATATGACTATGGGTAATGTATCCCATCTTTACAAAGCCACGAAAGACGTAACAAGGGAAGTACATAGGTTGGCTAGGTTCGGGGTGAGGTTGCAGAGTTCTCCTGATGGGGGTGCTATAGTTGATCATAACTTTAAGTCATCTTTAGTGGTTGTTGTGAAGTCTATACAAAACCTGTATTTAGCCTTAATAGAGTGGAAATAATCAGTTTTTGGCAAGTTGAATAATTCGTTCTCCTTGGGGGGATGGTGTTTTAAGGTACCAAAGGAGATTATGTGTTCCAGATTTATATAGGTTGAGGGATCGGATACTAGAAGAATAACATGGATCCCTCTACTCACTTTGTCACGATCGGAACCTAGACCCCAGACGAGACCCATATCATTGTCGTCTCAAAGGTCGCTGACAAGCCTACATGCGTCATACATATTTCATTTGGGTTATTTTTAGCAGATAATTCGAATTTTTTGTTTTCTTATTTCATGCGAAAGATATTATACTTAACATCATAGGTGTTCACAAATCAACTATCTAATATAGATATAATCAAATTAAAGAAGCAGTTCATAATTTCGTTAAATGTACTCTTGCAAAAACGACACCAATACAATGTCTGAAATGAAGGGGAAATGAAACACTAGTTGAACATGCTCCACTTTCTATACCCTACATCGAAGCTAGAAAATAACAGTAGGCATCCTCAAAAGCATTTGGCTGTACCAAATCAAGATAAAAGCTACACGTCCGGATAGCTGCAACGTCGTGTTGTAAGTTTTAATGTCTACTACCTGTGCTTGCACCTGAAAATATAGAGTTGTATGGGATTAGTACACACTTGTACCAAGTATGGGTATATGAAAACACAAACCAAGGACATGCATGAGTACGAATAGCTATTTCCTAACAACATGATTTATGGGAACTCAAGTTTGTAGACTTGCAAAATTTAGATTAGGAAAGTTAGTAGACCTGCCAAATTTTGATTAGAAAATTCTGTAGACTTGCCAAATTTGATTAGGCAAGTCATTCCATGAGAGTAAATGGCATCATCATATGTATTATATTGCACATAGTACATAACGTCTTTCATATAGCACATAACATATTTATATCGTCCATGAGTTTTGGAATCATGGACATGACATCAAGACTTCCCAAAAATGAGGGCTCAACATATGGGACCTCAACTAGAGAGCCTTCTTTTGCAAAAACAAAGTCTGCTTAATTCATTCATATGTACTTCACTTCTTACATTCATAAGCTAGTGTAAACACCAGCTATACCTACGATGTATAACATTTTCAACGGGTTCGCTGTGCAATGATCAAGAATAAGATAGTGTCATTACTTAAGTCCAGCTCACATCTTGATTATCCTATCCTAACACCTTTGGCATCATTCATTTCATTATGCACATCATTTGAGGTTTACCTCATTCATTCATGGGGAACTTTAACTTTAATCGACAAAGATCTTGTAAACATTATGAAATCCTATGTCTCCCCCACACAAAAAAAAGTTGGAATTACTGGCCGAAGTAACCCAACACCTGATAGATTACATGGGAATTGAACCCCGCCAGATCCCTATATTTGTAGTAGAGGTTCAAAAACTAGGAGATATAAAGAGACCCATACCCGACATGCCAACCTGTCTCATCTCATGAGAGTTCTGTGAACCTCCACCTTTATTGAAGGAGGCAGCACTGCTCATAGCTAGACTATCGGTGCTCAGAATAAAGTTCCATTACATTCAACTCATACATCATGGAAGTTGGCTTCTAGAATGAGGAAATCATAACTCATTATATGATTTATCATCTTATCATTAGTATTGAATATGCATGAACTTCAATATATTCATTAGAGCGTTAATAGAGACTGCTCTCTTCATTAGCTTTACACTCGCCTTGGTGAGTATGATTTGTTAACATTTATTTAGGTTCATTTGAGATTGATCTCATCTTTTACATTAGCCTCATATAATGTTGTCACCACAATAATTAACTTTAGCACATTTACTCTTAATAATTACTCACCCCTTATTACGTATATGTTCATTTTATTATATGCCAACGCACTTTGCTAGTTAGTATGTCTTACACTCGTACTAAACCCTTCTACGGTTGCATCATTTCATTTCATTCATCTTAGGTTCAGTTACTTTAAAACGTATGCTAGACTTATTGGTCTATACCTAAAATCCATGAGGCTTCATTCATAGTTTGATTTAGTTATTCATAACTTCCTAAGATTATGTGGTACAAGACTTATGCATCTTCTATGTATGCCAAGATCTCGATTTATTGACGTATGACTTAAGTATCGATACGGAGTTTGGGAAAGGGAATCCGGTTTCGAATCCCTTGGATAACACTTACCTTTTTTTATTTATTCTATTTTGATCCATACGGCTTGGGGACCCAAATTGAGCGGCTCAACGCCTTCATTTCATTTTTCCTTATTGCTCTTTCTTTTATATTCATTTGTCTTGGTACTGAGAGTTATGGGACCGATCCCCTACACACTCATTTCTTTTTCCTTGAATTTTCCGAGTTGACCGTGAGGGTATGGAATCGAATCCCCACAGTCTCACTTTATTTTTCTCTTTAATTCCCTTAATTAGCCTAGAGGTCGTGAATTCGATTCCTACACGCCTCAACCTTAATTTTCTTTTAATTCGTTAAGTCTGACAAAGAGGTTGTGGGTTCGAATTCCACAACTATCATTTTTTATTTTCACAGATTCATTTTCCAGTCAAGGTCATAGTACGAATCCCCTTTGATACATTCTTTTAACTTCCATTATTCCATGACTTTTAACATGGTGAGGTCACGGGTTCGATCCGGAGTGACCTCGCTTATTTAATTTGTATTCATAAAATTTTTATACCACTTTAACTTTACCGAAATTCATCAATATGTAGATGGAAGTTTTGTAGTTTTCCAGCATATTTTCCATCAACGTTACACATTAGTTATTAGAGTAATTCAAGGTTCATTTAGAACATCTTAGGTGCATTTTCATTGATTCATTTATCCAAGAGTTTCTCACTCAAATCAGCCACATTACACTTAATGTGAACATCAAGATTTACATAAGTTTGCGCAAAGAAAAATACAATGACAACATATCATTTTTGAACCTCAAACAGAAGGTAATAGTCACGGTTAACTTTGCAACACATACACATATTTTCGGATAACATAGGTTGTTATTCATATGATTTCAAACACACATTCATGAACATATTCATCACGAAACCACATTACATGCTCAATCTCTACAAGAAAACATACCGAACCTGTGAATCAATGGCAACTAGTGACAGAGAGATTCAACGGGGAAACAATCCTATTTTTTGGATTAGAATTGATTGAATATTGACGGTCTTTTGGGAAAGGGAACAAAATTTTTAAAAAAATCTTTTTATGTAGTTCAAACCTTGACTTTCTTCCCAAAACCTTTACCAATAAACAAGTCCAAATACCCTCATCTTGAACATCAAATCGACGGAATAATCCTCTCTTTTGCCTAACGTTTTTATTAGCTTGTTTTTCTTAAATTTTCATGTAATTTGTGAAGCAATTTAGTAATGTTTCCGCTTTAGTATTTTTTTCTTGGCAGAGAAATGTGTAAAAAGAAGAGGGAATGATCGTGAAAGTGAGGTATTGACGTAATGAGTGAAACATGCAAGGTAGTTTAGGCATAGGTTAGGACTTAGCCAAACTTCGACTCTTTCAGCCCTTTAAAAAAATCTGATTTGCCTTTTTATTAAATCAGCTAATAAATATTCAATAATTAAGTTAATTTATTATTTTAAATGAAAACAATTTAAATGATTGCTTCCACCTAGGTTTGAACTTGTGTGGAGGAAGACTTCACTCAAAGGCCAATTTTCAGCCCTTTCTCCGAAAAATTCCCCTCCACTTTACTAATTTGATAATTATTTGCATATTTAGGGTAATTACGGTACTACCCTTATCAAGGAAAAAGGCCATTTTATCCCTAGACCCTCCAAACATAAGATTTCCCTCTTTTATGTCAGGTAAAGACTCATCCGGGTAAATCATCATATTCGGGAGTCCTACATGGCTGAACCAAACCATTCCTAGCTTAACTAAATCCCCATGTAAGTTGGCTTGGCTGTCGCAAGGGTTCCACATTCTGGTTCTACGCGCATCAATCTGTGCGAACACGGCCTAATCGTAGGCATTCTAGACATATTAAGCATTACTTAGCATATCCATTTTTAGGGTTGTTACATTAACCCCCCTTACGAACAATAGTCCCCCAATTACACTACTAACTATCAAGCGTAATGCCGTCAGATCATAACATACTTACTATACACAATCAAGCAATAGCAACAACTAATGGAGAGATAAGGAAACTTAGACATAAGAGTAGGAAGTCTAACCTCAAGGGCTGAAAAAGATGAGGGTAGCGGGATTTCATATCTGCTTCGACCTCCCGCGTAGCACCCTCAACAAGATGATTCCTCCACAATACCTTCACTATGGCAACCTCCTTGTTCCTTAGCAACTTGATCTGTCGTTCTAAAATCTCAACATGTAATTCCTCATAGAACAAGTCTTCCTCGACCCCCAATCAATCAAAAGGTAGAATCAATGCTGGATCACCTAGGCACTTCTTGAACATAGAGACATGAAAGACTGGATGAACAAAAGCTAGTTACGCAGGAAATCCAATTCATCATCCACGTAACCCACAAGTTGTAAGATCTCAAATGTCCCAACATACATCAGACTCAACATCCCTTTCTTGACCTCATCACCCCCTTCGTAGGTTATATCTACAAATAGACATGGTCACCAACATCAAACTCTAAGGGCAATTTTCTGTTGTCTTCATAAGACTTTTGCTGACTGTAGGAAGTAAAGAACCTGTCCCTAATCACGCTTATCTTCTCAATGTCCGCATGAATGATCTTTGTACCCAAGATGGATGACTTTCAACCCTAGAACCACCCAACTTGATACCTACACCATCTACCATACGGCTTCATAAATGGTTCAATCCCAAAGCTGGAGTGACCGCTATTCTTATACGAGAACTCTATCAAAGGCAGATGGTCGTCCCAGCTACACGTGAAGTCAATCACACACGCCCTCAACATATCCTCCAATGTTTGAATAGTGTGTTCTGCCTGACCTGTGTCCCTATGCTCTTATGGAAGGATATCTAGAAATGTGAAGTGAACTAAAATCCTCTATCTTAAATGATAGACAAAGGAATCCCATTCCATCTCATAATGTCATCAATGTAAAGTCTCACATAATTCTCGGCTCTGTGGCATACTTACTTATCTTGTCCACAACAACCCATATGGAATCAAGTTGTCTCATATTCGGAAGACCAACTACGAAGTCCATATTAATGGCCTCCCATTTCAAACTCCAAACCTTAAAAATATGAGTAAGACCACCAGGCTTAAGATGTTCTACCTTAACATATCGACAATTAGGACAGTTTGCCACATATTCTGCAATGTCCTTCTTCATGTCATCCCACCAATAGATCTGCTTAAGATCATGATACATCTTGCCGGAACCTGGAATATGGAATATCTCAAGCCATAGGGCTCTGTAATGATTCTGGTCGTCAAATCATCCACATATTGTACACACAGCCTATCCTGGTACCTTAGTATACCGTTATCTTCCAAAGCAAAAGACACATTCATCTTAACCAAAATTGATTCCTTCAGCTCCATCAACACAAGATCAAGATGCTAACCCTCTGTGACATCAACTACTAAGGATGATTTCGAACTAGGATAGACAAAAACGCCCCACTAGTAGCGTCAACTAATTGTACACCTAGTCTAGCCAGTCGGTCTATATCTTTCACAAACTCATTCTTCTCATCCATAATGTGGACTATACTTCCCATGCTCATCCGACCTAACACATCAGCTATAACATTAGCCTTACATGTATGTTAGTGGAAATTCATGTTGTAGTCCTTCAACAACTCCAACTACCTCAATTTATGTAGATTTGACTCCCTCTGTGTGAACACATACTATAGACTTTTGTGGTCGGTGAAAATATCCACATGCACTCCATACAAGTAGTGCCTCAACAATTTCAGTACAAGCACCACAGCTTCAAACTCTACGTCATGAGTGGGATAATACTTTTTATGAACCTTGAGTAGTCTGGACGCATATGTTTTCACCTTACCACCATGCATATGAACACAACCCAAACAAACATCTAGATGCATCACAATAAGCAGTGTAATTCTCATCTCACTTAGGCAAAGTAAGCATTAAGGCTGATGTGAGTCTGTCCTTGAGCTCTTGGAAACTCTTTCACAAGTCTCCATCCATTCAAACATGGAATTTTTTTAGTTAAAGTTGTCCGTGATGCAGCAATGGGATAAAAATCCTCCACAAACCTGTGATAATAACCAGCTAATCCAAAGAAGCTACGAATATTTGTGGGAGTAAGAGGTTTTGGAATGTTCTAAATAGCCTCAGTCTTATTGGGATCTACCTCCGTACCTTTGTCGGACACAACATGATCCATCAAGGTAACTGATCTAAGACAGAATTCACAATTGTTGAATTTGGCATACAACTCATGTTGTTTAAGTACCTGCAAGGTTAGTCTCAGATGATGTTCATGCTCTTCCTTGGTGTTAGAGTAGATGAGAATGTCATCAACGAATACTATGACGAAAGAGTTAAGGTATTCATGGAAGACTCTGTTCATGTGATCCATAAATGCAGCAATTGCATTAGTAAGACAAGACGACATAACTAGAAATTTGTAATGACCATAACGGGTACTGCTATCTTTTGAATATCTTCATCCCTAACCCTAAGCTAATGGTACCCTGATCAACAATCAATGTTCGAGAAAAAATTAGACCCTTGGAATTGGTCAAAAAAGTAATCTATTTTGGGAAGTGTATACTTATTGTTGATAGTAACTTTGTTGAGCTGCCGATAATCGATACACATTCTAAGGATTCCATCTTTCTTTTTCACAAACAACATTGTTTCTCTTAACTCTGGGCTCGGAATCCTTATTATTGTGACCCTTGAATGAAAATTGACTCCCCTTTGTTGTAGAATCAATTTATAGTGATTTACGTTCTAATCTTCCTTGAAAAATTTTCCTTTGCTTGCCTTGACCTTTTCCCTTCCCTGGTGTTGTTCTTCTTCCTGCTTTTTTTTTCACTTGCTGGACATGTACCATAAGCCTGGAAAGTTCCATGCTATCATGCAGCATAGCTGACCTACCTTCCTCATCGAGATCCTCATCAATCTTAGATCCAGTGTAAACAGGAGGATTTTTCCTCGTGAAGTTCCTTTTTCCTGTTAGTCATGGTACTGGACGGTGGGTTTTCCCTGGGAACACCTTGTTGCTCCTCCTGGCCTATCATAGCCTAAGATTGTAAAGTGCTGGATTAACATGTCCTAACTTCTCCATCTATCAACGCAATTGGGTTAACATGCATCTACATTCAAGCACCTAGAGCTTGGGGAGGAACTTTATTTGGCCAGCAGCTGCTCCTCCAATATTTCAACCTACATTTCTCATTGTATTCATCTTTTTGAAACTCAAGAATTGATGTTAGATACGCTCTTAACACAAAAGAAATCAGACACTAGAGAAGTCACGATAACATCATAAGAAGGGAAATCGTCTTATGCATCATGTAATCTCTAATTCAGGATAATGGTGCACTTCACTACCATAACTTAGAAACTAGTCAATGTGGTTGATGTGAACTCATTATTCTCGGAATTTAACCTAGTTCTCTGATACTAATATTGTCATGACTGGAATCTAGACCCTAGACGAGATCAGCGTCGTTGACCTCTCAGAGGTTGCACACAAGCCAAAATGCCTCATACTTACATCACGTAGGTTAATTTTAGCATAAAATTTTTAATTATGTTTTCTTATTTAATGCAATACATATTATACTTAATATAATAGGAATTCACAAATCAACCATCTAATATGGAGATAATCAATAGAAAGAAGCAGTACATAATTGCATTAAACGTATTCTTTCAAAAATGGCAACAAAACAAAGTCTTAAATGAAACACTAGTGGAACATTCTCCACTAGCTAAAGCCTACATCTAATCTAGAAAAAAACAATAGGCATCCTCGAAATCATGAGGACCTACCAAATTAAGATGAAAGCTCCACGTCCGAATAGTCGAAACATCGTACTGTAAGCTCTAACGTCCTTCTGTGTCTGCACCTAAAAATATAGAGTTGTATGTGATTAGTACACACTTGTACTAAGTATTGGTATATGTTAGCACACACCAAGGACATTCATGTGTAAGAATTGCTCGTTCCTAAAAACATGATTTATGGAAAGTTAAGTCAGTAAACTTGCAAAATTTGGATTAGGAAAGTTAGTTTCCCTGACAAATTTGTCTTAGGAAAGTCTGTGGACTTGCCAAATTTGATTAGGAAAGTCATTCCATGAGAGTAAAATGCATTATCATAAGTATCATAACATATTGCATATAACACAAAATCTTTCATATCATTCGTTCATATGCCATGAGAATTTGGAATCATGGACATGACGTCAAGACTTCAAAAAAATGAGGTGTTAAAATATCAGACCTCAACTACAGAGCCTTGTTTATCAAACACAAAATCTGCTTCATTCATTCATACGTACTTCACTTCATACATTCATAAGCTAGTGTAAACACCAACTATACCTAGGATGTAGTTTAATATTTTCAACGGGTTCGTTGTGCAATGATCATGAATGACCTAGTGTCATTACATAAGTCTACCTTACCTTTTGATTATCCTATCCTAAAAAAATTGGTATCATTCATATCATTACGTGCATTATTTGAAGATAGCCTCATTCATTCATAGGGAACCTTAGCTTTAACCGACATAGATCATGTGAGCATCATGAAATCCAGTGTCTCCCCCACACTGAAAAGAGGTGGAACTACCGGCTAAAGTGACCCAAAATATGCTAGTATACATGGGGATCGAACGCCGCTATATCCCTATATTGGCAGTATAGATACGAAGACTAAGAGATTTAAGGAGACTCATTCCCGGCATGCCGGACATTCTCATCTCATGATAGTTACGTGAACCTCCGCCCTTCCCGAATGAAGGAATCACCGCTCATAGCTAACCTATCCGTTCTCAGTATAATGTTCCATTATATTCAACTCATATATCGTGGAAGTTGGCTTCTATCATAAGGACATAATATATCATTAAATGATTTCCATCTCGTCATTAGTATTAAGCATTAAGTACATTTTGGTAACATTTATTTAGGCTCATTTGATATTGCTCTCATCTTTCCATTAGCCTCTTATCATGTTGTCACCACATTCATTAACTTTAGCACATTTTCTTTTAATAATTACTCAGCCCTTATTAGGTGAATGTTCATTTCATGATATGCCAATACACTTACCATTTATGTGTTTTACACTCATTTTTAACCCTTCTAGGGTTACATCATTTTATTACATACATCTTAGATTCACTTACTTTTAAACGTATGCTAGACTTATTGGTATATATACAAACCATGAGGCTTCATTCATAGTTCAATTAAGTTATTAATAACTTCCTATGATTATGTGCTACAAGACACATACATAATCTATATATGCCAAGATCTTGATTTTGATCTATATGGGAAGAATTACTTTGAACATTTATTCACGTATGACTTATGCATAAATAGGGAGTTTGGTCAAGGGAACCCCTACGTCTTGGGGAACCGAGATCGAGCCCAAAGCCTTCATTTCATTTTTCCTTATTTTTTCTTTTTTTCTTATTCATTTGCCATGGGATCGAGAGGTTTGGGACGATCCCCCACATCCTTATTTCTTTTATTTTCTTTTTCCTTGACTTTTTCGAGTTGACCATGAGGGTATGGAATCGAATCCCCACAACCTCACTTTTATCTTCCCGTTAATTCCCTTAATCAGCATAGAGGTCATGGGTTCGATTCCCGCACGGCTCAACCATTATTTTCATTTACATCCTTAATTATGACCAAGAGGTTGTGGGTTCGAATCCCACTCCTCTTATTTTTAAATTTTCATAGTTTCATTTTCCAATCAAGGTCACAGTTCGAATCCCCCATACCACATTCTTTTAACTAATTATTATATCACTTTTAACAAGGTGAGGTCACAGGTTCAATCCTCAGTGACCTCACTTATTTAATTCATTTATTCATATCTATGTAAAGCACTTAAACTTGACCGAAACTCATCTATATGCAACTGGAAATTTTGTAGTTTTTCAGCACCGTTGCCATCAACATTACACGTTAGTTTTTAAGGTACTTTATGGTTCATTTAGAACATCTTAGGTGAATTTTCATGGATTCATTTAGCCAAGAGTTTCTCACTAAAATCAGTCACATTACACTTCATGTGAACATCACGATTTACATAAGTATGTGCACGTAAAAATAAAGCTACAACATATCATTTTTGAACCTTATACCGAAGGTAACAGTCATGACTAACTTTGCACACACATACACATATATTCAGAAAACATAGGTTGTTATTCATACAATTCCAAACATATATTCATAAACATATTCATCACTAAGACACATTACATAGCTAATATCTACCAAAAAACATAACCTACGAATCAATGGAAGCTAGTGACAGGGATATGCAACGGGGAAACAATCCCATTTTTCATATTAGAATTGACTAAATCTTAAGAGTCTCTTGGGAAAGGGAACAACAGTATGAAAACCCATAACTTTTATTTAGTTCAAACCTTGACATTATGCCCAAAAACTTTTCTAAAAATCACGTCTAAATCCCCTATACTACAAAACAAAACCGATGAAATAATCCTCACTTTTGCCTAACGTTTTTTATTAGCTTGTTTTTCTTATATTTTCGTGTAAGTTATTCAAATGAGAAGAACATTAGTAATTTTTCTGATTGAGTATTTTTTATTTGTAGATAAGCTGTAATGACCTGTTAGTCATTTTGAGCAGTAGAGTTTATTTCTGGTAATAACTTTCTGGGTCGACGGATCCCACGACGAACCGTCGAGGGGGTCTCGTTCCAAAACACTTAGATTCTGAAAAATTTGGGTATTGAGATCAACTCTATGAACATCGCGACGGAAGAGTAGGACGGACCGTCGTAGGCACGACGGACCGTCACAGACTCTTTAATGAATTTGAGTCTCTGAACTCTGTGATGACTCAGCAGGACAGACTGTCACAGGAACGACGGACCGTCACAGGCTGCGTAACCCTGACTGGGTCGGATTTTTGTTAAATGTTTTAAGGGGTGTTTTGGACTATTCCTGCTTATAATTATAAAGTTAGTGGTTGAATGTTAATAATTCAATTACTTAGGGGTTAAAGGAGATAACCTTGAATTAAATAGTGGTTTAATCTTACTATCTTTTATACTTAATTATATGGTAATTAGGGTAAAATAAAAAGAGTTGAATAAGGAAAAAATCAGAAAGAGGAAGAGAGAACGAGCGAGAGAAAGAGAAGAACGCAGCTCTGGGAAAGTAGATTGCTTGATCACGATTCTTCGGTGGAGGTAGGTTATGGTTTATGCTATTTCGTAGTAAACTCTTAATAGCGACTTATATGTATTGGGTAGTATTGTAAAGTCTTCTATATGTTTAATTGTGTGCTTGCATGATGTGATTATATATAATTATGATAAAATAAGCATGATGAGGCTGTTGAATCTTAAACCTTAAAACCTCTTTGTTAATGATGATGCCTTGGTAATGAAGAAGTCTTGATGAACTAAAAGAATGAGGTTAGTGGATCGGGTATCACGTTCCGACACCAGGATAGTAATAGTGGATCGGGTGTCACGTTCCGACACCAGGATAGTAATAGTGGATCTGGTGTAACATTCCGACACCAGGATAGTATTAATGGATCGGGTGTCACGTTCTGACACCAGGATAGTAGAGGATCGGAGTGTCACATTCCGACACTAGGATAGTATAAGGAGGATTGAAGTGTCACGTTCCGACACCATGATAGTAAAAAGAATGAATCTTTAATTATGTTAATATACTCAATTTAATGAACCTATTTCCCAAATGAGTATGGTGTGGAGGCTTGAGTTCTCATAGATGTGCTTGGTTTTGTGGCCAATGGTTATGGTACTTGTTGTTGTCACCTTTTAAGTGTTACGGTTGATTTTATGTTATTATCTGATATATATTGCTTTCTATTTTGAGTTGGCCGATGATACCTACTCAGTACTTGTGCCTTGTACTGACCCTTACATGTATATTTCTTTCTTTATTATTTGTGGAGTGCAGCAAACGTGCCATCGACTTCGAATCAACCACAACTCTAGCCAGACTTCAGCACAATCAGATTGCAGGGTGAGCTATTGTTCCTAGCTCGGACTGGATTCTTTCCTTCGCATCTTGATGTCTTGAAGTTCGGACATGGACCATCTCTTTTACTTATTTTAGCTTCTTAGATACTCTTAGATTTAGTAATTTGAGGATAGATGTTCTTGTGATGATCACTTCCAGATTTTGGGGATAATGATAAGTTTTGAGTTTTAGAAGTTAGTTATTGATTTTGTTAATGAGTTTTAAGTCTTCCGCATTATGTTCTGTTTGTTATGGTTGAAATGTTGGGGTTTAGATTGGTTGGTTCGCTCACATAGGAGGGTAAGTGCGGGTGCCACTCGCGGTTTGTTTTGGGTCGTGACATAAACATGAAAAAGAAGATACAATGATAGTGAAAGTGAGGTATTGATATGAGAGAGTGAAACGTGTAGGGTAGTTTAGGCTTACATAAGGACTTAGTCAAACTAGGATTATTTCAACCCTTTAAAAAAATACAATCTTTATTTTTTTTAATTCAGTTAATAAATATTAATTAATTAAGTTAATTTACCAATTTAAATGAAAACAATTTAAATCATTGCTTCCACCTAGGTTCGAACCCGGGTGGAGCAAGACTTCACTTAAAGGCCAATTTTTGGTCCTCTCTCCTCCAAATGCCTCTCCACATTATTAATAAAATAATTAATTACATATTTAGGGTAATTATGATACTTCCCTTGGCCTTGAAAAAGACCACTTTACCTCTAGACCCTCCAAACTTAAGATTCCCCCTTTTAAGTCCAGTAAAGACTCATCGGGTAAATCTTCATATTTGGGAGCCCTACATGGATGGACCAAACATTTCCTAGCTCAACTAACTTCCCAAGTTGGTTGTCTTAGCTGTTGCAAGGGTTCAACGGTCTGTTTCTATGCGCATCAATCTGTGTGAATCTGGTCTAATCGTAGGCATTCTAGACACATTAAGCATTAATTAGCATATCCTTTTTATGGTTGTTACACAATTCATCCGGGGTTGACCAAACATTACCATTACCTAAGGGATATATGTTTGTGGGAAGGTCTAAAAAGGGACATAGCGGAGTTTGTCGCTAAGTGTACGAATTGCCAACAAGTTAAGGCATAACACCTAAAGCCGGGTGGCTTATTACAAGAGATCCAAATTACTACTTGGAAGTGGGAAGAAATCAATATGTAGTTTGTAGTAGGTTTAACTCAGACCCAAAAAGTCATATGATACCATATGGGTGGTTGTGGATCGATTGACTAAGTGCGTTCACTTTATTCCCATTATTTATACATATTCGACGGAAGATTATGCAAGAATATTCCTAGATGAGATTGTGTGAATCCATGGCATTCCGTTATTCATCATATCGAATCAGGGTGCACAATTCACATCTAGATTTTAGAGGTCATTCTAAAAAGGATTGGGCACAAAGGTGAAGTCGAGCACCGCTTTTCATCCCCAAACGGATGTCCAAGTAGAGAGTATTATACAAACCCTTGAAAATATTCTTAGGGAGTGCATCATTGACTTTGAAGGTAGTTGTGCTAGACATTTACCTTTGGTGGAGTTTTCCTACAATAATAGTTTTCATTCATTTATTTCCATGGATCCTTATGAAGCCTTGTAAGGTAGGAGGTGTAGGTCTCATATTTGATGGTTTGAAGTTGTTGAGCCATAACTTATTTGTTCTAAGTTCATTTATAAGACTTTGGAAAAGGTTTATACCATAAGGAACTTGTTGCAAAAAGCCTATAGTCGGTAAAAGTATTATGCCGACAATAGGAGAAGGGATTTTGAGTTTGAAGAAGGTGATAAGGTATATATGATAATTTCACCAATGAAAGTGGTGGTTAGATTTTGCAAGAAAATATAAGTTCATTCCTTATTGTTTGGGTCCCTATAAAATCTTGCGAATGGTTGGTAAGGTATATATGATAATTTCACCAATGAAAGTGGTGGTCAGATTTTGCAAGAAAATATAAATTCATTCCTCATTATGTGGGACCCTATAAAATCTTGCGAATGGTTGGTAAGGTTGCCTATTAATTGAAACTTCCTAGTCAATTGGCTTCGGTTCATCCGACTTTCCACGTTTTTATATTGAAAAAGTGTATTGCTGTAAAGGATAACCTCTCTTTTGAGGAAGATTCAATTAAAATTCTTGATAGGCAGCTCAAGAAGTTTAGGAAAAAAGTAGTGGTTTCCGTAAAGGTCTTATGGAAAAATCATCTAGTTAAGGGTGCAACATTGGAGGTCGAGGATGACATGAAGTCTCGTTACCCACATCTTTTTTAGAATTAAGGTTAGTCACTCTTTTTTATAATATAAAAATGATTAGAAATAGAAATTTCTTGATTTTTGGGTGTTTTTTTTTTGCAGATTATGCATTTTTGAAAAACCTACACAAAAGTTACTGTAATATTTCTCTTAAAAACATGAAATTTAGCTTTTTGCGTGTTTTGAGTATTGTTGTGCATTTTTATATGGTTGGCTTTATGAAATTATAAGTAGCATGTTGTTAAGTTGAACTTTGTGCTGATTCACTCATGTAATGTATGTTGAGCTCATAAGTGTTTTGATAAGGAAATGCCTCATGATGAAGTGTTGAGTCTTATGTGTGATTATATTAGTATTGAAATATTCCTTGTTGACATGTCCTGATTTATGTTGATTAGATATTCTTGATAGGTTGGGCTGGTAGTCATGAGTCTATTCTTTACTTCAAAAGAATTCTAGTCTCATTTGGGGCCGAATGTTCCTTAGGGGAAAAAATTAACACCTTGAAAATACAAGAAAGATTTTAAAGCCTAAAGTAGGTGTCATCAGGTCTATGTATTGTTTCTAAATCCATTTTTAATGAATATAGGTCATTTAGGAGGTTTAAGAACCATAACGTCTAAGAACGTCCATAACGTCCGGGAAGTTGGTTCAAAGGGATGTTAGTGTACCTTAGTCTATTTGAATAACTTTTAGGAGTCGGAAATTAAGAAAATTTGTGGAAAGGTATTTAATAGGTTGAGTTATTAAATGGTTGAAACGTTCTAGTATTACACCCAAGGACAAACAAAGGCCCTTGGGGAGGACCCTTGTAATTTTATGCAATACTGCCTAGCAGTGTGCATCGATGGGATAGAAGATGCCCATGTGTAGATCACGGGGCGTCAATACAACCGTCTTGCCACACATAGGTTGGTGGAGAAGGTTCCTTAACCAGCACAACCTCTGAACTCATCGACAGAGTGTACAGGTACAAGCTACAGTCCATGTATGGATCGACGGGATATCGATGACATTGTCGTCCCGCACTTATACAATTGGATAAATCCCTCACCTGCATAGTATTTAACCAAGACGACCTAGCGCAGGATGGAGGGGGGGATGCCAGTCGAGTCACAGACGGCCCGTCGATTAGGGTGTCATCTGTGTGGGTTGATTTTTCTTCCTAATTTAAGTTGGTTGTATTTAATTAATTAAGTGGTATAGGGGTTAGTTGGGGATCAAAGGGAGAATAATTAAGTCGATTAAGTCCCACTATAAATACCCTCAACCCTCATTTACCTCAATACAACTCTCAAAAAAAGTCTCTTCCTTCTCTCTTATTTCTCTTTCTAAATGAACTCACAATTGAAGACTAGGAAGGATTAGGGTTTAGGGCAGGAAAGGGACGAATTCACCATAAAATTGTTGACAAACGTTATGGTATAGGTTCCATTCTCTTTTGATACTCTTTCCTCATAAGGTTCATTCAAAAATAGATTTCAAAAGTTAAGTTTACTTATGAGTTTCATTCAATTACGAAATTGAAGTTATGGATTCAGTTGTTAATGATTTCTTAGGGTTATATTGAGTAGATGAACATGTCACTCAACTTGTTTATGTTAATTTTTAATGGTTTGGTCTAAATTTAAGAATATGATCCTCCATTGCCTAACCCTAAGTAGTGATCTTGACATAAATTGTATTGTGATCATTTAATTGAGTTAATTGTTGATTTGATTCTATCCTATGGTGTTATTATGATTAAATTAAGACAAATTATATGCCTATCATTCTAGTTCTTGAGATGTGATTTAGGTTATGAATTATAATGTGAAATTGTCCTATGTATCTTGTCTCAAGTTGTGATTTAGAGTTGAGTTGTGTTATAGAGATGCAATTGTCTATGATTTAGAGTTGAGTTGTGTTATAGAGATGCAATTGACCTTGTTATCTTAGTGTTTATCATTGTGTGATTGTGTTACTCCGCAAGTTGGGTTGATTTACCGGTTGATGGTAAGTTCTTGATGATAGAGTATAAGGAAGACTCGATAAGTCTTAGAATCTCTATCTTTACTTCCAGTTGTGATTAATTATTGTTAAGTCATGATATTATACTGGAGCATGCCTTATAATAGGATAATGGGGTGGTATGAAGTTTAATTGAAATGTCTTGACTATGTTATGAGGTTGATTAGGGTGTATGTGATATAAGTATGGTTGAAACTATCAATGCCTTAACATGCTATGAAATTCTAATGTGTTAATCTCACTTATATTCTTATTGAGCTATTTATGATGATTATTATACAAGGGGTAGATCTTATGGCCTAAATTAAGCTATGATTGATAATTAAAGGCTTAAAGACATTTCAAAAAGAACTCTAGCTTACCACCGAGTGAACTAGATTGAGGAGTGTCCCTTCCCACATAGAGATGGTAGGAACACTACATTACTCTTGATATTGGAGACTTTAATGCATGGGGAATAAAGAGGGTCCCAACTATATCTCCTAGTTCTTGAACTATGTTGCCCCAATAGGAATACTAGATAGTGGATCCACTTAGTTGCTATGTTTCAAGTTTTGGTACAACCTTTGCAAGTAGTCCGCCTTTTTTCTGTGTAGGGTTTTATGACACCGGATTCCACACTTGATCATTTGGTATATGTCGGTTTCGGCAAGATGTTCCCAAAAGGTAAACGAATTTAAGGGCTTGAACTCTAACTTGGATAACCTAAGGGGTATAGTTTAGTCTAGGTAGGGGTATGGGACTCTACCAAAACATTGCACTAGTTAGCCTTGAGGGGAGTCTTATGAGGAGGTTCTTAAATATGTTTATGTTATGATAATATATGATGTATATATGATGACCATGGCACATTGTTGATACTCTATGTTGAATGATTCATTTATGAATATGCCTTGGGTTATAATGTTAATATGATGAAATGTAAACTTAAATGTCATGATATGTAAAGTTCCACATTGGTCATGTTTTCTTGTTGAGGATACTTGATTGAGTAGGGTTATGGGGATTTTCTTGGTCATTTCACTTGTTGACTTTATAAGCACTTGTGAGTATTTGTCTTTCTTATTATGATATGTTTAAATCTTATTCGTTCTTGTGATATTATTCGTTGATGTTAGGGTTGTAGTAAATCATGGTTTTCAAGTATGTTGGGATAATTATTACTTGTCGAGATAGTAAGCATGTTTGGTTGATTGATATGACTTACTTTACTTTGCATTAAGTCCCTAAAGGGGTAAAATGGCATGTTTTGACAAAAAGTTCCTTTTAGCATGTTTCACTTGTGTATGCGTATAAGTTCCCATACTTAGTACATGTGGAGTACTAAACCCATTTTCTTCCCTTTTCCCAAACATTTTAGGTTATGGTCATTGAAGAGTTTGGAAGGCGACATTGTTGAAGACTTGGATTCTTCTTTTCATCCAAGTGGGATAGGTCCCCAACATTCGAGGGCAATGCCATCATGTAGCTTACCAATTTTGTTATTACATTATCGACTCTTTCATTCGTTTCCTTTTTAATTGAGTAATGTACTTTTGAATGACGTATACATGGTCTTGTTGGATTGATGTAAAGGTTCATGCCCATATTGTGATATTCATTTAGATTATATGAGATGAACAATCGTTGAGACTATTTCTATAATTGACGTATATGTATGTGCAATTAAAGTAGAAATCTATGTAACCTTCCTATACGAAGGGTCTATG
This sequence comes from Solanum lycopersicum, assembly GCF_036512215.1. Taxonomy (NCBI): domain Eukaryota; kingdom Viridiplantae; phylum Streptophyta; class Magnoliopsida; order Solanales; family Solanaceae; genus Solanum; species Solanum lycopersicum. The sequence goes on from NC_090808.1 coordinate 40,201,766, forward strand.
TATACTCTATATGAATATATATTATGTGTATGTAGAGTTCTATGTAAACCTCAAGAAACAATAGTGAAAGTTATAAATATTTTTACATTTTTCAACCTATGAATGTATTGACATTAGGCTAAGAGGCTAGTCTTCATCCTTGAAAAGGAAGACAACGCCGGTTACGCCTCGGGGTAAACCTGCATGTGACACAACCTTCTTTAGGTCATACTCAACCATACCATTATTAGTTGTATCCATGAAGGAATGTTCATCTCCTCAACACATTTACATGTATCATGAGTTCACACTTAAGTAAAGTACAAGGCCAATTCCCTCTGAAAATGAGAAATTCTCAACTTTTAAACCAAGGCATGCTCATGTCTTCTTCCTAGTGAAGTCTAAATGGTAGATCACAGCAAGTACATCACAACAAATAGCAAGTCATCTTTCAAAAATTCAACTCTAAAACAGTACTCACCTTCACAGTAAGCAACACTTGGGGGGGGGGGGATACAAATCATAGGCACACACATGAATACTTAGCTGCACATTTTTTCATCTTTTAAGAGTGAGCCTACAATCATTCTTCCCAAATCGTAAAAGTCATATAATTTTCAAGAGACCCACATATTTCATTTTAAACAGACTCAACTTTTTAAGGCTAAACATTTCACTTCACTAACTAATACCATGTTTTTTCTTGTCTTATCTCACAAAGCCAAATGCACAACTAGTATATCAAGATTCAAACCAACATGAGAAAACATGAATTATTATCAAAAAATTTCTTTCATGAACTTTGGAATATTAATATATCCTTAAGATGATGTTAATCAACACATACCAAACATATAAAGGTAATGCAATTCATACTTTATGTCAGACTATATTCATGAACAAGCTTACAAAAAATTCATTAAATTCAAATTAAAGTAAGAATAGAAGGACAAGGTAGAATAATATCTACAACCGTACTATTCCATCATCATCGCCTAGTTAGGGGTAACCCAATTAAGAGCAACTTAACCAAATCTTATGAGGATTTTAACTAAACAACCTTCATATTTATCACTTAAAAGTGATTACCACTTTAGAAGGGATTTACAGTAAGTTATCATAGGACACCAAGGTATTCTAAACCTTATTTTATTAGGAAAATTATCCTCCAATTATCATGTTAGGTCATACCATTTAAACACATAAGGTTTTCACACAATACAACAGATACAAAAGTTATATATCATTAGGGGAAACAACAAGGAGACTTAGTCATAAGGACTTTTTCTTTTCTTTCAACATTAAGATAAGGTAAATTCTAGGTCAATCTAACCCACATCATCACCCTACAGATATAAGAATACTACCCTCAATTCTAAAGGAAACATGAATTCCACAACATCAAGGGAGTCATAACACAATAAGAAGTTAGAAACATATCTATGACTTATCATGCCATAAGACTCTAATTATCTATTTCAAAAAGCAAATCTCCTTTTTACATTCATTATCGTGCTCATATGCATCAATTCTACACACATTTCAACAACTTCAAATTAAAAAAAAATTAGCCGATTTACCAATTATCTTACAGTAAGTTGCCTAGCATTATAGTGGACATGCTTTCAATTTCCAAAAAATGCAACATTTAGGCAATTGATTTGAAAAGCATGAGAATATGAGATACAAAACCTTACCAAGACAAGCATACTACCATCACACCAAGGATCAAGTTTATATGAAGGATTCCGACCAGTATTAGGCAACTTATCACAGACTATATATTTACAAAGGGAAACATTGAACACTTTTAAGCACATATTCTTAGGGTAACATGTTTCCATAGGTAGTCACTAAGTATTTCAAGTTTCATTTCATATCATAAGGCTACCAGCATGTAAAACCATATTTTTACACATTATTCTAAAAGAAACTCATGTCAACCATAATAACTTCTTACATGCTTTAACCATATCATGACATACATTTCTCAATATAACATGATATTTCACATATAGCCATAATTGCCATCAAATCATCAAAATATACCTAAATTAACCTTCATACATACTCATTCAACCATAAAACCAAGATAAGAATATAAACTTGCCTTTTCTCCCTCAAGCATAGAGAATAATCTCATTCAAGAAATCACATCTAAAAACACCACCGGAAAAGAAAACATAAAAGAGAGATCTTATAGAGTTTTTTTCTATGGCACGATATGAGAATGATGAAGAAGTGACACTCTACCGTCCTATAGCCTTTCATACCATTTGATGTGTCGCGACTCACCACCAATGATACAAGACTCTACTAGATGTGGCATGTGAGACTCCTTGGACCATAAAACACTTTTAAAAACCTCATTCTTATACAACATTTTTCACATTCGGGGAGCACCCCCTAGAAGTAACATGGTGTACTTGACATCTCAATGGTCTTGTACAAGCCCGTTGTTATCACTAGTCGCATTGACATAGTAAAATTAGAAGAAAATTATAACTTCTCATAATACATCATATGCTAGAAACATAAATTTATATATATATATATATATATATATATATATATATATATATATATATATATATACATCATATGCTAGAAACATGAATTTATATATATATATATATAATGTAAGTCATAATACATATTTAGACCCTAAGTCTCTTTGCCAGCCTAGACTCAACAAAACTAGAATACATTAGGAACACGACCCTTAAAACATAAGACATTACCATACAAAATTTAATAAACATTACAGTAAGACATGAGTAGGGAATCCTTGGAACTTAAAGACCCCTTTCCTTGAGCTTGGGAATCATCTATCAAGATCCTCAATCATAGACATCCTTTTTAAGCATCCATTTTGTGTAAAAAGTAGAGAATAATGGGATTAGAACAACAATGCACTAGGTATGACAACCATGCAAAAACATGCATCTAAAAAGGGTCATTTTGTTGAAATCATACTTCATGCTATTTTGAGTAAATCCCCATAAAACCTTTATAAAATAGCATTTATATCATTCACATACTTCATATATACATATTCAAAGGCCAAAAATCATATAAAATCACATATAGAATTTAAGCCATCATTAAAGTCACTTTACAGTAAACTAATTTCTCTTAAACATTGAGCATTCTTTTCATTTATTTATTAACTTCCCAACTAACCCTCTAGTAATACTTGGTGCAATGAATAACCTTAAGTCCATAAGGAAACATACATAAAACCTACACAAGTCACAACATATTATCATATAAGTATAGCACATGATGGACACGTCTAAGTCAAGAGTTCATTGGCTTTACAGTATGTTATTTAAAGTTATACTTATTTTTACTTCTATTCAGATACATCATTATAAGACCTTGATCATGACCCTGATATTAGTCTACTGGTGCAATGACTATATGAAGCCCCATAACCCCATACATTCTCAGTAAACCGTTCATGAGACCACTAACATTAACATTCAATTCATACATCAACATATCAAATGAAGACCACTCCATTAATATCAACAATTATCATCATATAATTATTAAGTCGCATATAGTAAATATAAGAATAAGGCCATATAACATTGACTCATATCATGCACATCTTCATGACAAATAGACATATACTACCATGCCATGCATAAAAACATATTCATATTTATACACATTAGGTCACCTTCCTATTACTTCCTAAGGAGATACTTATGCAATATCTAGATGGGTTCATTACTTACTCCTATCCTAATTAAACACCCTCAAGTCCTCCTAGTAAGGATCCTATTCATTTACTTCCTTAGTCCATTTTACTTTAGGGAAACTATAGCCTTAACCGACACTAAGACAATCGGTCCTTAACATGGAATTTGGTGTTGATGAGTCTTACACCAATGAAAGATGTTCCTACCTAGCCAAGGTAGAACATTAACATACTTGTTAGCATCCTGAGTGAATTCACTTTTCTTGATCCTATGTGGAAAGCATAGTTTACCGAACTAAGAGATAGGTATGATCCCTACACATGCACATTGGCAATTAGGGCCTCCTGTCATGAAAAAACATGGTGAACCTTCCTCAAAGGGAAGTCACCACATTATGTGGATCCGTAGGTGAGTATTCCTCTAAGAGAAGTACACACTCTATAAGGAACAAATGGTGAATCTTCCTTCAACGAAAGTCAACACATCTTAATGTCAAGTTTATTTGGTACTTATACTAATTTTTCTTTTTTGAAAAGCCTTTATTACATTTATTCATAAAACATAGGCTTAGGATATTTGTTCCTTATTTACTTATAGCATATTCAAGAACCTATCTAGTTTTATAGTATTCTTGGGCACACCTCTCAAGGCCCCTCTATTAGCTAGATCATCCTTCATGTGTGTGTGTGTATTTACATGTGAGCAAACCTTCCACATAACATGTAATGTCATGTATGTTCATACATCAATGCATAAGTCTATAGGTATAACAATATGAGCAATCCTTTCACGTAAACACACTAAGACACTATGCACATTTACACTTCATTATATCATATACTTAACATCACACCATATAAGACATATTCATGACATGCCCATTCATTCATTTTCATGTACATAGAAACCAAATCTAGGAACTATCCTATCAAGGTACAGTTGTGCAATGCATAGACAAGGTACCATACCCTTACCCATACTAGTACACCTATCAAGTCACCCTAGTTAAGGAAACACATATCATACTTTCATAAACATCATCTTAGCATGCATAGTAAGACACAAGTGAATATGAGAACTACCTTTCATTTAGACACCATGACTTATACTTGTAACATGCATGTAAAGAGACTGTGTGTGTACATTGGTAAACATGATTACATAATGTCTATAACCAACACATTGTGGCAGCCACCTCTTAAACCATAATTGTAACACCCCGTATTCTACATGAACTAGTTCTATGTATATGTCGCTTAACAATTTCCTTGTGTCATAGTTATGGACTCAGTTTCCTTTATGACTAGTGACAATAGAATATGTTTGAAGTTGTAATACCCCATTCCTTCCGTCACATATATGAATAATTGAAGTAAAAACAAATTCCAACTCGAGATTATAAAGGTGGTATTAAATATAAAAGTCAAAGTGGTCAAGTGTGCATTTTTTGCTATGGCCCTGTAAATAATTTAATATGAAAAAATGGTGTAAAATAATTGAGGTTCTTTCTTGAATAATCAATGCTAGTAGGTGAAAAGTAGGTGATGCACCTACTTAGAATTAGTGGACTACATTTTAAGTGAAAAAGGGCAAGTAGGTGATGCACCTACTTAGAATTAGTGGAGTGAATTTTAAGTTAAAAGGAGAAAGTAAGTGATGCACCTACTTAGAATTAGTGGAACAAATTTAAGTTAAAAGGAACAAGTAGGTCATTCACCTACTTAGAATTAGTGGACTAAATTTTAGGTGGGCAAGTAGGTAATGCACCTACTTAGAAACATGTGGGAGAAACTAAGGAGGTGATGCACCTTCTTACTTAAACGTAAAGGACTATATTATTTCTTAAATTTATTAAGTGAAAACGCCAAAAGGAACCTATAAATAATTCAAGCTTATCACCTCACCCTCATCACTTATTTTCAAGAAAATTACTCCCAAGGAAAGCCATAAAATCTACGATGAGTTCTGTTCTACTTTTTCACCATAAGAATTTAAAGGAAACATGTTTTCTTAAAGTACAAGTTGGTAAAAAATCTACATATTATGGAATCCAAGTGAATAATATGAATTAACATCAATTTAAGGGGAAGAGGACAACTTAAACCTTAAAGAATCAATGTCTTGGCAATTGATGTTTCTATCTAGCAATGTAAGCTATGGAAATTTTTATCCCTCTCTTGTTCTTAAATCATTTGTAAAAAATTGTATATGTTAAAGAACTGTTGAGTGTTGCCTCTACATGGTGTTAGCTTGGTAATTCTTCAGTATTGAGGTGCTTGTTTGGACATACACATAGTGGAGTCCCCTTAAATTTTTATTGTGAGATTGTTTTGAGAATTTATATGTTAGTTGGAATTCATAGGATGTTGATTAGAAGTCATGAGTTCATATTGCTATTTCAACATTGTGAGTCTTAGGGTCTGTTTTGTGTATTATATAAATTAGAGGGTCTGGCAGGATATGTAGAGAAGTCATGAAAACTTGTTAGATAATAGAACATTGAAAGATTAGTGATACACCATTGAGTGTTGCATGAGCTTACTTCCTATCATTCCTTTAATACTACTTTCTAGACGTGATAAAGCCTGAGGGGTTTCGGTAGACCGTATAATAACAATTAGGGGAAAATGGATGGAAGAACACTGGATGGGATCAATTATAGATATATTGCAGATTATTGATTTGGTCTGATCAAGTAGACCAAACTTGTTTAGAAACTAATATTAGTTTTTATTATTTACTCAATTGTGGATAACTAATCTGAAAGGAAGATGGTTAATTGATATCCATTGTTTTGCCGCAAGATATGTAAGGCTATTCAATTTCTGTTTCTTTGGTATGAACCCAATACTTGTAAGCTTTCTAAGTGCTCTTGGTAGTGACTGATCGATAAAAGTTGTTCGTACTCTCTAGAGAATTTAAGTTAGCACTGTACTATGACTTTGTTACTAAATATGCATTGTTGCTCTACCAAGTGTTAACATGCAAAGTATAGACTTGTTTCATTGCCAAAGTACCCCTGCCACGTATTTCTTTTATATTAGTCAAAGCAATCCTAAATTACACATGGTAAATATATTTATAAGATGGATACACGATTTGTACTTATCTTGCCAACTTGCTTCAATAGTCTATTCCATCATATATGTCATCGTTTCATACGTTCATGTGTTCCCTTTATTGGTTATTAATCCCATTTTTTTAGATGATTATGTTGCCTCACATGATATCTACTTTCTCTATCATATTTACTTACTTGAAATATATCCGTCCTTAAGTTAAATTTTTCCACATTCCTCCTCGGTTCCACATTCATTTATACCTTGTTTTTGATATTAGTGGGTGAGTATTTGGCTATCATATAAAGTTCAAATCTCTTCTCTTATAGTAATATGTCTTCACTTCATATGTGCTCAATTTGAGATGTCAAAAAGGCGTACTAAGTCATACAAGAAGTACTATGTTGGTGTCATATTTGCTTCCCCGTCATTGTAACTACTGTTAGTCCATATTAATATGTCTTCTACTAATGGTTCATAGTTCCAAATCTCAATAATGATTATGACCACCAAAACATCAATCCCTAATGAGTTATTATCAACAAAAGAACAATCTCAAAAAAGTTATAATTATCAAAAGTACAGAGTCTCAACAGAGTTACGAACATCAAACAATCAATCTCAAAGATTAGGAAAAATATATATTAAGAAATTTCTATAATTATGGGTGGAGGCCCAGGGGCAAATTCTATCATAGGTTGATCCCAATATGTATAGAAGGGTAGCAGCTAAGGGCGAAATCCTAGTATGGGTCAATCCTGATTGGTATAAGAGTGTGGCAGCTAAGGGGGAAAACCTAGCATAGGCCGATCTTAATTTGTGGAATTATGAAGACAGCATCGCAAGGGTTAAAATTCCTATCATGGGTCATTCTCTCCTACCACTGATCAACTGATCATTTCTATCATATGGCTTACAAAAATTAAGACGCACAGAAAAGTAATGAAAATAGTGTAACATACATAATTCCACAAATATAAGCAAAGGTGGCCTCTAATCCTTCTCAATTCGTATTTGGTTTCACTTGGGCTCTCATGTCAAATATGGTTTTATTATGCCTTACATATTCAGTATATTTTTTTGTGCTGACAACCATTATTAGGGTGCTGCATTTCATGATGCAGGTACAAGTATTCAAAAGTAGATCTCCCCAATTTCGCACATGAGACTCACCAGTTGTTGGTGAGCTCCAGGTTGATTTGGGGCTTTGTCGAGTCTTTACGATGCATATTTTCAAAGCATAGATTTCAATAGAGGATTTGATGACATTGTAAAGATACAATTGTATTCATAGTTTCACTTGTCACATGTATTTGTTCAGCTAGGCAACATGTGTTGTATATAAAGTTGTTCTGCATAATAGTTTACTTTTTCATCATAGGTTACTAGTGAAAGAAGGAATTCATAGGGTACTTGTCCGCCTCACCTAAGGTTGGGGTTTGACAAAAGGGGTATGAGAATAGTTCGTCCTAGGGAGTATATGAAACCATGTCTAGTAGAGCCTTAGTGATGAATGTGTTGCGCGTCACGTTTATAATTAGGGGGATGCGAGGACATTTAGGAAAGTTACTTTTATTCATAATCCTGATCGTGCGATAGACCAAAGTTAAGAAGCCAATTTCCTATTCTATTGGATCATGCTATTCATATTAACTATGGTTAAGGTTAACGGTTGCTAAAAGATCAGCATGTCACATACAAAAAGGACCTCAAGTTACCAAAAGTTTTACTAGATTGAGCTCACTTTATTCGACCATGTCAGTTGTAAAGGATTTTATGTTATTTGCATCTAAAGTTGTATTGGTACCATTTGCATCATGTTGGTTCAGAAATTATTTGTTACTATTACATATATTTGTTGTGGCATTTCTTGGCATATCTTTTTAGGTAAATAAAATAAAGGGCTATAAGAAATGTCTAACTTCAATATGACATGGAATCATGAGTAATCCTCCTCATACTTTAACAATATAGAACACAATCATGTATATAAGTGAAACTAATATAATATAGAATCAAGAAGGTATGAAGTCAACATATGCATAAGTCATTTTATAAGATCATAGGAACATAAAAATAACCTCCTAAGGCTTTCCTCAAGAAAAACTAGCGCAAGGCATAGGTAGAGTACCATACCCCTACCTAGGATAAGTGAAACCTCTTAAGTCACCCTAATTAGTGTTTACTTTTTTGTTTCATTCTACTTTCGAGAACATGTTCCCTTAACCGACAAAGACCACACAAGCTACTGTGGAATCCGGTGTCATGAAACCCTACACCGAAAGAAGGAAGACTACTTGACATGGCAGTACCAAAACATGAATATAGCATCTATGTGGATCCACTACCTAGTATTCCTATTGGGGTAACATAGTTCAAGGACTAGGAGATGTAGTGGGACCCTCTCTATGCTACATGCATTATAGTCTCCAATCTAATCACTACAATAGTGAACCTACCTTCCCTATGTGGGAAGGGACACTCCTCACTACTAGTTCACTAGGTTTTAAGCTAGAGTCTTTTTCAAATGTCTTTCATTAAAAATCATAACTTAGTGCAGGTGTAGAAGAATAGCTCCTAGTATACTCATAGTCATTATCTCAATACGTTGCATGAGAATATTCTTTCATTGCAATCCTCATATGTGAGATTATCACATTAACCTCATTACATCCGTCACGAACCGAGACCACACCCTAGAAGATAGGGCCAATATCCAATTGTGGCACGGCGCACTTGACATCTCGCATGTCTTGTACAAGCCCTTTTTTATCGTTCATTGCATATAAACATATGAAAAGTAGTGTGAAATTAAAACTTTTAACACGAATACCTTGAAAAATCGTTCATATTAAAATCATAGAAAAGCTAAGTCTCAACATATGCCATTATTAGACTCAAGACATGGGACACGACCCATATAATACAAATATAGAAATACTTAGTCTATTACAATTATTTGAAATAAATTACATATATACCCTCAAGCCAAATGAAGACATAATTCAAACTTTACTTGAACAACTCTTGAATCCAAGATTTTTTTCATGATCCTTTTCAATGTAACACTTCGAAAATCCAAGACATGTCTTAAAGCATAACATAAGCTTCATCAGGTCTAGTCACTAGACAAAAAAATAAACATTTAAAGCAACGCAGCCATCATAGTATTTTGTGATTCTGCTTTAAGGACTATTTCAATAAATATATGTCATTTAGGATTTCTAGAAATCAAAATGTCCAAAAACGTCCATGACGTCCAGAAACTAGTTCAGGAAGGTACTAGCGTGCCTTAGCCTATTTGACAAGTTTTTAGGAGTCAGAAAATGATGAAAATTGTGGAAGGGTGTCTAACATGTGTTTAAGTCGATTCATATTAAAAACCTCCATGTACGATTCCCCAAGAACCAATCAAGGGCCCTTGCACAATGCATTCAACACTGTCTTGGCAGTCTGCACCCTCGAAAAGGCAATTGATGAGGCGTGTGTTGATCGATGGGGCGTTGATGCCCACCGTCATGAAAATCTTAGACAATTTTTTGGAGTCCCTCACCTGCACTCTCTGACAAAAATGAAGAGTATGTACTACGGAGGGACGTCCTATCGTCGATGGACAAACTATCCGTCGATCGTGGTCTCATCGATAGGCCCTATAATTCCTGCACGTTTTTAAGTTAGACTTAATTAATCAATTAACGTTTTTTGTTAGTTAGGGATTAAGGGAAGTCTAAGTAAACTAATTAATACCCCTATATAAAACCCCCAACACCATTAGTCTAATTACAACTCACAAAACAAAACTAGCTTCCTTCTCTCTTCTTTATCTCTCTTTTGCAAGACGCCATTTAAGACAAGCTAGGGGCCAGATTTTGGGGATGTAAATGGATGATTTAAAAATCAATTATTCATCAAAAATTATGGTATGGTTTTTAATTCACCTTTTAGAACTCTTTCATTAAAGTGTTCTTTCAAAGTATGTTTAAAAGGTAAGTTTTCATATGGGTCTTTCTCAATCTCAAAAATTATGTTATAAATTGGTTTTTTATGTTTTATACTGTATAATATGAATATATTAAAATTTATTATAACTTAATTTTTATATATATATTAATTGTTTGGTCTAATTTGTAGAAGATGAACCTTAACCCAAAAACCTAGGTTTGATCTTGTTATGAATAAGGTTGTATTTGATTCAATTGAATTTGTTATTGGTTTAATTAATATAAGATGGTGTTTTTAATTAATCATTTACAAATTAGGGGGATTTTTAGTCTATCATGCTAGTTCTTGAGAAGGTGATCTAGGATAGGAAGTATGTATTAAATTGACCTAAGTATCTTGTCTTAAACATTGATTTCATATTGAAATATGATGTAGTGATTATTCTAGCCTGGTTATAATGTTGATTATTGACTTATGATGATGTATACCAAAATTGGGTTGAATTGAGGGTTTATGGTAAGACCTTCATGATGAACTATGAAGGAGACTTGGTATGTTTTACGATCTCTATCCTTTACTTCAAATTGTGGTTAATTGTGATTAAGTCATGATATTGTATTAGAGTATGTCTTGTATTAGGATTGATAGGATGTCATCATGTTGAATTGAAAAGCCTTGATTATGATTGTGAGATGTTGGCTTAAGATGTAATTGTTATAAGAAGGGTGAATAATTTGCTTATGAGCCTTATCATGATATAAAGATGTTAATGTGCTAACCTCACATATATGAATTGTAATAAAAGTATTTATACTCGTACAATTTTTAATGAGCTAATTGATGATGATGGTTATAAAAGGGGTAGACCTCATGAGATAAACTAAGCTATGATTTATATAAAGGCTTAAAGACATTTCAAAAAGGGACTCTAGCTTAGAACCGAGTGAACTAGATTGAGGATTGTCACTAATGTACTCTAGAGATTTGAGACTACAATGCATGTAGCATAAAAAGGGTCCAAATTATATCTCCTATTTCTTGAAATATATTGCCTCCATAGGAATACTAGCTAGTAGATCCATGTAGTTGCTATGTTTTAAGTTTTGGTACTACCTTTTCAAGTAGTTCGCCTTCCTTTTGTAGGATTTTATGACACCGGATTCCACATTATCTCATGTGGTATATGTAGTTTAGTGAAAGATGTTCCCAAAAGGTAAAATGAACTAAAGGATTGAACTCTAAATAATATTATCTAAGCGTTCTAGCTTAGTCTAGATATGGATATGGGACTCTATCTAAGCATTGCACTAGTTATCCTTGAGGAGAGTTTTAGGAGGTTATTCTTATGTATATTATGGTTATAATTATATCTGACTTGTATATGATAGACTTTCACATTGTTGATATTATATGTTGATTAGTTCATTTATGAATATGTGTTGATTTATATGGTTAAAGTACCATGATATGTACACCTAAATGTCATGTTATATGAAGTAGGATGTTAGTTGTGATTCTTGTTAGGTTACTTGATTTAGTAAGGTTATGGGGATCTGCTTGTTTATTGCACTTGTTGACTTGATAGGGGTTCATAGGTAATTTTCTAGCTTTTATTATATTGAAATGTACTCTTATACATGCTCGTTGTTAATATTACTTTATATTAGAGTTACTTGGATATGCATTCGATTAAATAATAAGCATGTTGACATGACTAGTTTTGATGTTGTTGGTATTATGATGAACATGTCTATGACTTACTGAACATGCATTATTGAGTGATATGGTCGTGTTGAATGTGCATAAAGGTTTTAAATAAAAAATGCATACATTATAAATTGTCCCTTTGTTTAGAATTATTTCAAAGTATGTGTGCATATGGTCTCATACTTAGCACAAGTGGTGTACTAACCCCATTTCTTCCTTTTCCCCAACATTTTAGGTTACAGTCATTGGAGTTGTGTGAAGGTGACTTGAAGATGGCTTGGATCTCTTTTTCATCCAAGTAGGCTAGGTCCTCAACATCCAAGGGTTTAGCCACTATCTAGGTTATGGAGTTTGCTTTTCAGTTAAAGACTTCTATGGTTGTTTATTTAGTATGAAACATTATATAGCCCATGTGAGGCATTTTTACTTGATATATGGGTTATGCCCAAGTTCTTATGATCTAATTAGATAGTTATGAGATTAGACGACTATTATGATTATTATGTTTATGTTATGTCTTTTTTACTAATGGGCCATCAAAGTAGAAGGATATGTAACCTTCGCATACGAAGGGTCTATGTAATAAAAAATTTTAATTTTCCGCTACATTTGACCTATGAATGAAATGATGTAAACTAAGGGGCTAGTCTAAGTACTCAAAGAGGACGACGATGCCTGTTACGTCTAGAGGTAAACCCGAATGTGATAAACTTAGTATTAGAGCATGAGGTTTAATAATCATAGAGTCAATGTATCTCTCAACAATGTCTATGTAAGTTCGTATTCATAATTGTGAAGTGCGCCACACTTATGGATATGAACCTAAGAGATTCCTAGGAAACTCTCACTTTCATGAAAATCTATTAGAGTATATTTATGGTGTGCTTTTTCATCTAATCCTAATGTTGTGATTTTAGGTAAAATGAACACTCGAACGAATGTGGCACGAAGGTTTAAAGATGAGATTTTCCAATGCAGGAGATCCTCCCCAGGGTGATCAAGTTCCTCATCTTGAGAAAGGTGTGAATGATGACCAAGCTCCGGTGAATCCTTCTGCTTTGACGGATGAGAACATAAGGACCACTCTTCTTCAAATATCCCAAGAACTAACTACTAAAGCACAAATCGCCAATGCTCAAGCCCAACCCATGAAGTCCCAGCTAAGCAGGAGGTTGTACCCCGTCCAAATCAAAAAGTTACTACCATGTCCTCCCATCGAAGGGATTTGATTCAGATGAATCCTCCTACTTTCTATGGGTCCAAGGTTGAAGAAGACCCCCAGGATTTCATCTATGAACTCTATAATATACTCTTATCTATGGGGTTGTCTACAAGTGAGAAGACCGAGTTGGCCACTTATCAACTCAAGGATGTGACTCAAGCTTGGTATGTCCAATATAGAGATAATAAGGCACTAAGGGTGGTCTGGTGATTTGAATGAGCTTCAAGAAGTCTTTTCTTGATCGGTTCTTTCCTAGGGAGATAAGGGAAGCTAAAGTGGTGGAATTCATCAACCTTTGTCAAGGAGATATGAGTGATCATGAATACTCATTGAATTCTTCTAAATTGTAAAAATATTCCCCTTCTTTACTTTTTGATCCTAGAGATGAAATGAGTCACTTTGTTATGGGGGTGTCGAATGATTTATAAAAGGAGTATCATTCAGCTATGCTTCATAACAACATAAAATTATCCGTCTTATGGTGCATACCAAACATGTGGAAGAGGCAAGGTCTAAGAGGAAGAGTAGAGATGCTAAGAGGGCAAGATCTTTTGATAGAGATTATTCAAAGAATAGGCTTGAGATACAACACAAACTTAGATTTAAGAAGCGGGTTACTAATAAAGTTCCATTCAAGTTCCCTAAGGCTAGTGGTTATACGGTGTCTATCCCTAAGCCTATAAAGGGAAAAGGTACCAGTTCACCAACATAAAAGCTAACTTGTGGAAAGTGTGGCAAGAATCACTATGGTGATTGCCTTAAGGGGACGATTTTTTGGGTTCTGGTAAAAGTAGGAAAAAGGTTAGGGATAACCTTAATTTAAGGGGTCAAGACAAGGGTAGTTGTAAAGCTCAAGCAATTAGTTCTAATGAGGCTCAAAAGAAGAACCGTTTCTATGCTCTACACTCCATGGACGAATAAGAGACCTCTCCCGACATGGTGACCAGTATGTTGAAAGTTTTCTCTGTTGATATATATGTCTTACTTGATTTGAGTGATACTTTATCATTTGTTACCCCTCTAAATTCAAAAAAGTTTGACATTTTGCTCAATATTTTTCATAAACATTTTGTAGTGTCTAATATGGTGGGTCAGTCGGTTGTTGCAAAAGTGTGTATAAAATTTTTCCTATAATGTTGCCCAATAGAGTTTATTATGTTGAACTAATAGAACTTAGTATTGTTGATTTTGATATTATTTTTTGTATGGATTGGTTGCATGCTTGTTTTGCCTCTATTGATTGTAGAACAAGGGTGGGGAAATTTAACTTTCCAAATGAACCCATCGAAAGCGGAAAGGGGGAAATTCTATTCCTAGAGTTCGTATTATGTTTTGTTTAAAAGCATGCAAAATGATCTCTAAAGGTTGTAGATATCAATTTGTAAGAGTCCAAGATCTAGACTCCAAAATTCCTACCATTTAATCGGTCCTCGTAGTGAGTGAATTTTAGGAGGTATTTCCTAATGACATTCCCGGCATTCCTCCCATACGGAAAATTGATTTTCGTATCGACTTATTACTGAATAGAAATCCCATTTCAATTCCTCCATATCATATGGCTCTGGCCGAATTGAAAGTGTTGAAGACTAAACTCAAAGATATACTAGACAAAGGTTTCATTTGACCTAGTATTTCTCTATGACGTTCTCCCATTTTATTCATGATAAATATGAATGGGTCCTTAAGGATGTGTATTGATTACTGCCAACTCAATAAAGTCACAATCAAGAACAAGTATCCTCTCCCTCAGATTGACGACTTGTTTGATAAACTCCAAGAGGCAAGCTACTTCTCTAAGATTGACATTAGATTAGGGCATCACCAACTTAGGTTGATAGGTGAGGATATACCAAAGATGGAATTTCGGACTAGATATGGTCACTGTGAGTTCTTAGTAATGTCCTTTGGTATCACAAATGCTTCGAAGGCGTTTATGGATCTCATGAATAGGTTGTTTCAAATTACGTAGATTTATTTTTCATTGTCTTCATTGACAACAACTTGGTATATTAGAAAAATGAGGGTAATCACATGAACCATTTTAGGGTTGTATTACAAGTATAACAAATATGAGTTTATAGGTTGCCTTAAGGGGACGATTGTTTGGATTGTTTGGGTTGTGGTAAAAGTAGGTAAAATGTGGGTTGTTGTGTATAGGTTGACCAAGTCCGCTCACTTTATCCCTTCAAGTATACTTTTTCGGTGAAAGATTATGCTAGGATATTCATAGATGAGATTTTGTGTCACCATGGTATTTCGTTATCCATCATATCTAATCGGGATGCACAATTCATATCTAGGTTTTGGAGGTCATTCCAAGAAGGTAGGGTACTACGGTGAAGTTAAGCGCCGTTTTACATCCCCAAACGGATGGTCAAGTGTAGCGTACTATTCAAACCCTAGATGATATGCTTAGGTCTTGTAGTATTATTTGAAAGGAAATTGGGATAAGCATTTGTCTTTGGTGGAGTTTGTTTATAATAATAGTTTTCATTCATCCATCTGCATGTCTCCCTATGAAGACTTGTATGGTAGGAGGTGTAGGTCTCCTATTGGATTGTTCGAAGTGGGTGAGCCTTCGCTTCTTGGTCCCTATTTGATTTATAAGACTTTGGAGAAAGTTCATATCATAAGGAACCATTTGCAAACGGTCAATAGTCGGCAAAAGTCTTATGCCGATCATAGGAGAAGGGATTTGGAGTTTGAAGCAGGTGATAAGGTGTATTTAAAAATTTCATCTATGAAAGGGATAGTTAGATATGGCACGAAGGGGAGGTTGAGTCCTCGTTATGTGGGTCCTTATGAACTTTTCCAAAGGGTTTGTACGGTTTTCTATGAATTGAAAATTCCTAGTGAATTGGCTTTAGTTCATCCAATTTTTCATGTTTTCATGCTTAAGAAGTGTATCGATGATCCCAAGTCTATTCTTCCTATTGAGGGTCTTAGTGTGAAGGATGACCTCTCTTATGAGAAAGTTCCTGTTCAAATTCTTCATATTGAAGTCAAGAAGTTAAGGAATAAAGAGGTGGTTTCTGTAAAGGTGTTATGGAAGAATCACCTAGTTGAGGGTGCAACATGGGAGGCTGAGGCCGACATGAAGTCCCGTTAACCTCATCTATTTGATAACTAAGGTTAATAGTTGTTACTAATAATGAATACAATAACTAAAATTGATGTTACTTCGATTTTGGTGAAGTCTTGCAAAATGTGTTTTTTGAATAGCTTTACAGTAATTTAGAGTGAAGTTGTGTATTTGAACTTGCAAATTTGCTCTTTGGCTTGTTCAAGTTATCTTGTGGATTTTGGTATGGTGAGTGTTTATGAAATGATATGTAGTATGTTTATAAGTTTCACTTTCACATAACTGACTCATAAATGCTATATTGACCTCTTGTTGTTGTAAGAAAGATATTCCTCATAATGTAACGTTGAACCTTATGTGTGGTAATTGAATTTTTGAATTGCCATGTGTAAGAGATATGGTTGCTGTTGTTATGTAGAATTGTTTGTTGGGCTGCAAGTGTTGAGTCTATTTCTTCTTTCTAAAGATCTTTAGTGTCATTCGGACACAAATGTTCCTAAGGGCGGGATAATGTAACACTTCGAAAATCCAAGACGTGTCTTAAAGCCTGACATAAGTGTCATGAGGTCTAGACACTATTTTATCGCCTATATTAAGGAATATAGATCATTTTAGGAAGTCTAGAAACCAAAATGTCCAAGAACTGCCATGACGTCCGTAAACTAGTTCAAAGAGGTACTAGCATGCCCTAGCCTATTTGACTAGCTTATAGGAGTCAAAAAATTATGAAAACTGTTGGAAGGGTGTCTAACATGTGTTTAAGTCGATTCATATTCAAAACATTTGGGTACAACTCCCCAAGGACCAACCAAGGACCCTTGAGAAAGACCCTTGCACATTGCAGTCAATATTGCTTATGCAGTGTGCACCCACGAAAGGGCAATCGACGGGGTGTGTGTTGATCAACGGAGTGTCAATGCCAACCGTCGATCAATACATGGTCAATTTTTTGGAGGCCCTATCCTGCACAGTCTCTGACAAAAATGACGAGTTTGCAGCACGGAGGGAGGGCCTGCCGTCTATGGACAAATGATCTGTCGATCGTTCCCTCGTCGATGGGGTCGTTAATTCCTGCACGTTTTAAAGTTAGTCTTAACTTATTAATTAAGGGGTTTGATTATATTTTAGTGATTGATTGATGTCTAATTAAATCCCATATAAAGTCCCCAGCCCAATTAGTCTAATTAAAACTAACAACACAGACTCTCTTGCTTCTCTCTTCTTTCTCTCTCTAATGGAAGACACCATTGAAGACAAGTTATGGGATGGATTTGGTGGCTGTAAAGGGACGATTTCACCATCAAATTTTTATCAAACATAGAGGTACGGGATCTAATTCACCTTTTGAGACCTCTTCCTTTAAAGAGTTCCTTCAAAGAATTTTCAAAAGTTGAGTTTTCATGTGGGTCTTTCTCAATCTAGAAAATTATGTTATGAATTTTATTTTTTCATGTTTTCTTTTGGATAATATGAATAAATTAACATTTAATTTAACTTAAATTTGATATATCTTGATGGTTTGGTCTAGTTTGTATAAGATGGCCCTTAACCCTTAACCCTAGGTTTTATCATGATATGAATTATGTTGTATTTGATATAATTAACTTGGTTATTGGTTAAGTCTTTATGAAATGATATGTTGTATGGTTATAAGATTCACTTTGACATAATTGACTAGGATGTTATGTTGAGCTCTTTTTGTTATGAGAAGGATATTCCTCATAATATAATGTTGAGGCTTATGTGTCGTAATCAGAGTTTTGAATTGTCTTGTGTAAGAGATATGTTTGATGTTGTTATGTATTGTTGTTGGTTGGGCTGCTATTCTTGAGTATATTACATCCTTCTAAAGAGTTTTAGTGTCATTTGGGGAAAAATGTTCCTAAAGGGGGGGGGGATAATGTAACACTTCGAAAATCCAAGACGTGTCTTAAAGCGTAACATAAGCATCATCAAGTATATACAATGTTTTATGGCCTATTTTAACAAATAGAGGTCATTCAGAAAGTCTAGAAATTAAAACATCCAAGAACGTCCATGTCGTTCGGAAACTAGTTCAAGCAGGTACTAGCGTGCCTTAACATATTTTACAAGATTTTAGGAGTGGGAAAATGATGAAAATGGTGTAAGGGTGTCTAGCATCTGTTAAAGTTTATTCATAGTCGAAACGTCTAGGTATGACTCCCCAAGGACCAACCAAGGGCCCTTGAAGAAGACCCTTGCACGTTGAAGTCAACAATGACTGGGTAGTGTGCTCCCAGGAAAGGGAAATCAACGGGGTGTATGTTGATAGACGGGGCATCGATGCCAACTATCGACCAAAACATAGCCAATTTTTTGGAGACCCTCACCTGCACAGTCTCTTACCAAAACGAGGAGTGTGCAGCACAGAGGGAGGTCCTGTCGTCGATGGGCCAACGATCTGTCGATGGGGTCTGTAATTCCTGCATGTTTTTAATTTTGCCTTAACTAATTAATTAAGGGGTTTGGTTGTTATTTAGGTATTAAGGGAATTCTAATTAACCTAATTAAACCCCCATATAAAGACTCCAACACCATTAGTCTAATTACAACTCATAAAACAAAACTCTCTTCCTTCTCTCTTCTTTCTCTCTCTATTAGAAGACACCATTGAAGACAAGCTATATGAGGTATTTGGGTGCTGTAAAGGGAAAATTTCACCATCAATTCTTCATTAAACATTGAGGTATAGGATCTTATTTACGTTTGAGACCTCTTTCTTCAAAGGGTTCCTTCAAAATATTATCAAAAGTTGAGTTTTCATGTGGGTCTTTCTCAATCTCAACAATTATGTTATGAATTGTATTTTCTTTGTTTTATATTGGATAATACGAATGTATTAAAATTTATTCTAATTTAATTTTTATATTTCTTGATGGTTTGGTCTAGTTTGTGGAGGATGGCCCTTAACCCTTAACCCTAGGTTTGATTTTGATATGAATTAGGTTATATTTGATTCAATTGAATTTTTTATTTGTTTATTTACTACTAGATGAGGTTGTAACATTAATCATGAACAAATTAGGGTTATTTGTAGTCTTTCATACTATTTCTTGAGAAGATGATCTAGGATAGGAAGTATGTTGTGAGTTAACCTAAGTATGTTGTCTTAAGTTATCATTTAGTATTGAATTATGATGCAGTGATTCTTCTTGACTTGTTATCATGTTTATTACTAACTTATGATGATGTTTACCCAAATTGGGTTTAATTTAGGGTTAATGGTAAGATCTTGATGATGAACTATGAAGGAGATTCGGTAGGTCTTATAATCTTTATCCTTTACTTCAAATTATTGTTAATTGTGATTTAGTCATGATATTGTATTGGAGTATTCCTTGTGTTAGTATTGATAGGGTGGTATGATGTTAAATTGAAATTTCTTGATCATGATTGTGAGGTGTTGGCTTATGATGTAAATGCTATAAAGAGGGTGAAAGATTTACCTATAAGCCTTATCATGATATGAAGATGTTAATATGCTAAACTCACATATATGAATTTTAATGAAAGGATTTATACTCATGCAATTTTTATTGATCTAATTTATGATGATTATTATACAAGGAGTAGACCATATGACCGAAAATAAGTTATGGTTGATAATAAAGGCTTAAAGACATTTCAAAAAGAGACTCTAGCTTAGCACCGAGTGAGCTAGATTGAGGATTTTCTCTTCCAACATAGGGAAGGTAGGATTACTAATATACTCTTGAGATTTGATAATATAACGCATGTAGCATAAAGAGGATCCGAATTATATCTTCTAGTTCTTGAACTATGTTGCCCCATAGGAATACTAGCTAGTGGATCCACTTAGTTGCTTTATTTTATGTTTTTGTACTACCTTGGAAAGTAGTTAGCCTTTCTTTGATGTAGGATTTATCTTACCAGATTCCACGTTAGGTCATGTGGTCTATGTCGGTTAGGGCAAGATGTTCTTAAAAGGTAAAATGAACTAAAGGATTGAACTCTAAATAAGATTACCTAAGAGGTCTACCTTAGTCTAGGTAGGGGTATGAGACTCTATCTAAGAACTTCACTAGTTATCCTTGAGAGGAGTTTTAAGAAGATTTTCATATCTATTATTATGCTTATAATGCTATATGACATGCATATGATGGACCTGCACATTGTTGATATTATATATTTATTAATTCACTTATGAGTAGGTGTTGATTTATATGGTTAAATTAAGATGATATGTACACCTAAATACCATGTTATGTGAGGTAGGATATAAGTCATGATTCTTCTTAGGTTACTTGATTGAGTAAAGTTATGGGGATTTGCTTGGTCAGTGCACTTGTTGAGTTTATAGGGTTCATTGGTAATTTTCTTCCTTTGGTTATATTGAAATATACTTTTATACATGCTTGTTGTTAATATGACTTTATGTTAGAGTTACTTGGATATGTATTCGGTTATATGATAAGCATGTTGGGTTTTTCTAGTTTTAATGTTGTTAGTCTTAGGATGGACATGCCTATGACTTAATGAACATGCATTATTGAGTGGTATGGTCTTGTTGAATATGTATAAAGCTTTTAAATGAAAAATACATACTTTATTAATTGTCCCTTTGTTTAGCATGATTTCAAAGTACGTGTGGATATGGTCTCATACTTAGTACAAGTGGCGTAATAACCCCTATTTCTTCCTTTTTCGCAACATTTTAGGTTCCGATTGCTGAAGTGCGTTAAAGGAGACTTGAAGAAGGCCTGGATCTCTTATTCATCCAAGTAGAGTAGGTCCTCAACTTCAAAGGAGATGCCTCTATCTAGCTTATGGAGTTTTCTGTTTTGTTAAAGACTTAAATTGTTCTTTCTTTCCATTTAGTATGAAATATTTATAGCCCATGTGAAGCTCTTTACTTGATTTATGGGTTATGCCAGGTTCACAATCTTATTAGATGGTTATGATATGAGAAGACTATTATGACTATTCGCGCCTCAAGTCCAGGAGCCTAAGTTTCGCTCAAGGGGCTGTGCTTAAAGCTCAAGTATATGCTTATGTTCAATAAAAGTAGAAGGCTATGTAACCTTCCAATACGAATGGTCTATGTATACTCGAAATATATACATGTATATGTTATGTGTATGTAGAGGTCTATGTAAACCTCCAAGTAGAAGTAATGAAAAGATTTAAATTTTTTGCTAAATCTTACCTATGAATGTGATGATATGAATGAAGAGTCTATTTTTAGTCCAAACAGAGGACGACAACGTCGATTACGTGTAGGGGTAAATCCATATGTGACACTCACCTTCCTTCTACACATTTAGATATAACAAAATGTATGAAATTAGTACAAACACTTGTACTAAGTATCACTTAATCCATAAAATCATAAAAACAAACATTAATTAGAAATATGCACATTTTTCATTTAAACATCATAGCATAAGCATAAGAATAACATTTAACCCCTTATAAATAGAAATACATAAGGAAACACTTAATCAATTTATCACATTTATAGAAAACCTTCCAGTAATCTCGTATCACTTTACAATGACTTTATTTACTGTTATAGAGAAGTTTCCCTACTTCACAAGGTACACTTGCTAGCATGCAATCCTCTCACAAAAAACTATCCTAAGACTCACTTAAGTAAGACAAAGACAAACCGGTGATAGACCCTCTCTAGGCACACCTAAATGCTCCTTAAGAACACCTATAATCAGATACACACTAATAATACATCAATCACACTTACATAGGATCCTCTTACCAAAGGTGATTCCAAGGTTAACTTGAGTGAGTTGTGAAGCGACCGCCCATACAATACCTTTCATACACACTCAAGCGATCCAATATAATACCTAGGATAAGATCATTATCATTTAATATAATAGCATACATATGATAGGACATTCTCCATTCCAAAGGTTATCAAAAGACTTACTTAAGTAAATCAAGAAAATAACGTCCATGATTGGCCTCTCTAAGATTACCTAAATAATCCTTAAGACTACCTAAGTTTGGATCATGTCCACATAATCAACCAACTTCCCTAACTATAGTCATTCTTAAGACTTATCATGGTAGGATACGAAGTGACTATTCCTATGCCCCCTTCACACATTAACTAGACAACCCTTAACAAGTCTAGATAAATACTTATTCATTTAACATGATTTATTAACTTAAGTCATCACATTTATTAGTTCATTGAAGAGACGTTCATCACATAAGGATATTCAAGTAATTGTCTTGGAGAAGACCTATGGACTCTTACTAACATCCTCAAAGCCAATTGTACTATGTCTTAATACCACCACCTAAACTTCATAGAACTTATGTGATGTTTATAGGTACACCATATGATAAGAATTGGAAATAACTGACATATACCATTATAGAAAAGCATGGAATCTGGAGTTGTAACCTACTCCGATGGAGGGCGTTCTACATGCCAATGGTAGAACTCAGACACATCCCATGTAGGCACATGGTTAATGAATATGAAGGGTCTTCTTTTTACTCTAGTCTCATACTTTACTGTTTATTCTTCCCAAACCATACTCGTTCGGTATTATGTTTGTTCTCGTGGAGTAAGTTAGATTAAAGGATCGTATAAAGGGGTTCCATGTCATGTTCATAACCCAATCGCATTCACCCTACCAAAAAGGTTACCTAGGGCTACCTTACAATGGCATGGAGGAAAGATGTAATGAATTTCCTAAGGATGATATGATGTCGTTCCAGCCAACCAACCTCAAGTCCATTATTCAACACATGAAAGATACCATTACGACTTTAGACTTTAATGTTCATAACCTTACCTCTAGGCTTAATGTTCCACATAAAGGATCTTCTTAACATCATTCAAGGTCTCATGTCATACATTCATGCAATGCTAAGAGGCTCTACAATCCTAATTCAAGACATCTCATATCATACTCATATATGTATCAAGTAAGGGACACAAGTCTACCACACAAGACACACCAATACTTCACTTTAGAAAATATAGCCTATTATTTTAGAACATCGACATAACCGACGTCATCATTAGGTATACACTACGATAACATCAATATAACCATTGTAGACTCATATCGTGAAGTAGGAATAATCATGCATCAACTCTAAGACTACACACATAAAGACATAGTCATAGTCTAACATGATCACCTGACAACATCAATAGAAGAACACATACTTTAACATTACTCACATGTAGATATATATGATCATACTTCACATATCACTACACAAAATATCATTATACTTCAAGTAAGTTCTTACAAGTCCATGATTATCATATTACATGAAGTAATGCTAATAAGGCCACATCAATTTCAAGTAAAGGCATAGCACCACCACCATAAGTGGACAGTACCAATTACAACATAATTTAAGTTATACATTACATAAAATAAAGATAATTAGGGTAGAGTATCACTAATCCATTCTCACCAATTCAATTCATAACTATATCATCCAATTCAATACCAAAAGCCCTTACATATGGCCATGATCATCAATTAAAAACAAAAAGTATAATACTCAATGTATCTTTATCAATTCAATATATATTTATCAATCTAATACAACCTATACATAAATTGATCATTCAATATCCCATACAAAACTAAACTAGATTTCATAAGCATTAACACAATATCAGTTAACCAATAATGTAGTCAAAAACAAGGGTTCATCAATTACATGTGTTCATAGATTTATTATTCTAAAATCATATAATTAAAAACAATTCAATCAATATTGAATGATTTAAAACCTTTAATGCGACAACCCATGGATAGATTATAAAATTGGACAGTTCATCTTTAGAAACATTACAAATCTCTTGAAATTTGGGTTCCTTGATGAATAGGGTTTCAAAGATTAAAAAAAACCTCAATGATGTTAATCCATGAAATTGATGAAGAATTACCAATCAAATCTCCAATTAAAGCTCTTCCTTGAGTTTTGGTTTTAATAATGTTCGAGAGAATTTCAAAGATATTTTTGGGGTTTGATTTTGAAGAATGGATTCATCTAGGTATTTTGGACTTATAAACCCACTAAAAATACCTAAAATGTCCTTGATTAACCTCCCTTTCTCTTATTTATACGTAGCGTGAATTTACCATTTCACCCCTAGAGTTTACAGTGAACTGCACAGGAACCATACCATTGGGGCTCCGTCGATTGGATCAGTTTGTGGAAAATGCAAGCTTAGATCCCTAGTCTAAGTACCCATCTATTCCCTACACCTACGGGGCATCAACAAGGCCACGAGCCTTTATTTGACATCCGTAGGTGGGACTGCCTTGGGCAGTTTTGGCCACCAATATGGGTCCTTCCTCAAGGACCCTTTGATGGTACTTGGGGATGTTTTCCCGTACATTTCAACCCAAATATGTTCATATACGATTTTAGGACCTTCAAAATATATATCATCCAAAACAAATATGTAAAACTCGAAGCATGCCAAAACACACACGGTTTTTTCAAGGCAATCATTTCGAACGTCATGGACGTTCATGGACGTTCATGGATGTTTGACCTCCAAACTTCATGAAACTTAACACACTGACTATAAAAACTATAATTAATCATATAAGGATATCATTAACTCATGACAAACATATAGTCACATAACCTTACATGAGTCACATAAGTGACTTAGTCGTCGAACGTCTTAGTCATCCCTTGACGTTTGACTTCTAGTGCACCTAAATCTTGATACACTACCTCAATACCACATTCTAAAACATTTTATAACCTTATACCATCATAAAAAACATGTTAGGTTAGAGCTTAACCTAAGTCATTTTCGAGGTATTACAACCTCATAGTAAGGCACATAGGTACACCATAACCAACCTTATATCATTACATCTTAAGCATAATCTCACAATAATAGAATCAAGACATTTAAATTCAACATCATACCAACACCTACTAAGGTAATTCAAAAGACATACTTCAATTGAACTACATCATCAATCACAAGCCATCATAATTGAACTAAAGGTTAGGATCACAAAGACTTACCAAATCTCCTTCAAAACCCATCTTCATGGTCTCACCATCAACCAACCAAGTACATATAATAATTTGTATAATAACATCAATCAATAGTAATTAACACAAGAACTAGGTCAATTGCATCATCACTATCCCAATTAACTTCAATTAATAACCTAGGGTTAGGGTACAAGGTTCAACATGGATTCTGCAATAAGTAGATGCAATCTCACAAACACATTACCCTAATTAATCCATAAATGAATTATAATAGATATAACCAATCTAATAATCAATAAACTCTTCGATTCCCATTAATTCATAACTAAGATCCATGTTTTGGGGAATTTGAAGAAAGGGACATGATCTACATGAATTGCATAAATTAACCAACAATATACACATAAAAATCATAGGCAATCACAATTTCACATCAATTTGAAGTTTAGAAGTAAGACCATTAGAATTGGAAAACCCTTGGAATTGGGTGATTTAGAAATCAACTTTGAAAGGATCTCTTGGGGAAAGGAATCCCAAGAGTGAAGAAGCCATACCTTAATGAAGATTAATCTATGAAAAAGATTAATCCATGAAATTGAAGTGTAATCCTAGGAAATTGGTATTTTTCTTCAAGCTTTGTTCACCCTTCAATGGAGGATTTTGGGAGAGAGAAAGTAGAAAGTGATTAGAGCTTTTGGTTTTTGTTTTGGAAATTTATTTTGGGTGAGTGAAAATGACCTTAAAATAACCCTTAGGCTATATATAATCATCATCTAAATTATCCAAAACACCCCTTACTAAAATCAGTCTTTTTGTGAAGTCAAAATGCTTAAAATACGATTTCAACGAATCTGAAAAATGGCTCCGCGTCGCGAGGCTAATTCCCAATTTTATTTTTTAAAAGTGAACTGAGGCAGTAGACATCTTATAAGATGTGCGTCATGCAGCAGCCCCTTAATACTTGACTCGCGCAGGCTGCTTTGACACTAAATTAACTTATTAAAAGTGTGACGTTCCTAACCTTAAAGTTGAATTATCATTTTGTCCTTCACTTAAAGATTATTTCTTTTCTTTTTTTAATTTAAAAAATGTAAAATATATTCTAACAACTAATTAATGATCAAATTTAAAGTATTCAATTAAAATTATAGTAATAAAGATATAATGGAAGATAAAAAGGCATTCATATGAATGAAATAGGCTACATTAATTTGCTAGGTGGAAGTTCAAGCATTTCAAATGAAAACTTTAAAAAGAAATTGTTATATATTACAATCCCCAATAATTCATATTTCTTCATCCCTTATGTGAATGTTTTCTCTTTCACGTTTTCTTTTACAAACAATAGTGTGTAGTTAAATATAGTTTAGACAACCTAAGGCTCTCATCTTCCTCTTTATTTTTGACATAAAGTCCTTATTGTATTCTCTTTCATGTATTTTGTATCCGTCTAATGTTTTATTTTTTTATTTATCATATAAATCATGCACAATTGTTTAATTGTTGTGTAAGCATTTGATCTTTCACAGGAAAAGAAATTACTAAAATTTTGTTATCACCAGTTATGAGTAGATTTTTAATTCATGGATAAATATATGATTCTTTTGCATGTAGTTGAATTACATTGTTACTTCTATTTTTCATGATAACTAATGGATATGACTTCTTTATTTGCTAAATAGATATATGGTGTTTATCTTCATTACTATTAGTAACTTGAATTAATTCCTTTTAACACTTAATGACTTTTTATAATGTTTTTCTGAATTTTAAGATGTTTATATCTCGTTTGTAAGAGTAATATAGTTTAGAAGTAGAAAGGATGTTTGACAAAAGATAGATGACAGATTTACTTTTTTATTAAATTAAAATGTTTAACTATTTAATAAATTAAATATTAAATAGTATCGCATCACATTATTCATGAATCAACCGCCATAATGTCTATGAAATATCTTTGTATTGATTTCATGTTAGAGTAAATTCATGAATTTTTTGTTCTTTTTGTATGCCAATCGGAAATATGAATCGTTGTGTTTATCCTCCAAAAAAACATATTTATATTATATATAGTTTTTTACAAGTATTTGTATTAATGTAAAGTAGTACCACAAATTCTACTTCCACTAACTCTCCTTTATGTAAATATATAATAAGTTTTACTAATTATTTTCATTATGATTTTTACTCCTATCTCTCATTCATGATCTCATATGAGTTAATATCATATACATGAGTCATGACAACTCTTTGTGTTCTTCAATCATATCCTATAAATATTGACATTTGACACAAGATTGTACAGAATTGAAATAATTGGTAAAATGTATTACTCTTTATGCACTCTTCTCTCTCTTTATTTGTTTTGTTTAATGTTTAGGTATCGTATTTTCATTGCATAATATTCTTAATATATATATATTAAACATTTAAGACTCCAAAATAAAAAACTTAAATTATCATTTTTTCCTTATATTTGATTAAAATGTTAAAAAATATAACCAAAAAATCAAATTAATTATTCCTTTAAAATCCAAAAATGTTGAATTTGAGTAAATAAAATTAAGCATAGTCCTGATTCATTTGACTAATAGTTCGTTTTCTTTTAATATGATAATGCTTAAGGCTTTTAATATTTTCTATGAATGTAGGTATACCACATTAAGTTAAGAAATTAAATCTATATTTAAAAGATGTAACGACCTGTTACTCGTTTTGAGCAGTAGAGTTTATTTCTGGTAATTATAGTCTGAGTCGACGGATCCCACGACGGACCGTCATGGGCACGACGGACCGTCGAGGGGGTCTCGTTCCAAAACACTTAGAATTCTGAAAAAATTGGGTAATGAGAACAACTCTCTGAACTTCGCGACGACATGGCAGGACGGACCGCCGTAGGCACGACGGACCGTTACAGAGTCTTAAATAAAATCGACTCTCTGAACTTTGTGACAGAAGCAGCAGGACGGAACGTCGCAAGCACGATGGACCGTCACAGGCTACGTGACCCTGACTGGGTTGGATTTCTGTTAAATATTTTAAGGGGCGTTTTGGACTATTCCTGCTTATAATTATAAAGTTAGTGGTTTAATGTTAATAATTTAATTACTTGGGGGTTAAAAAAGAGAACCTTGAAACAAGTAGTGGGGTATTTTATCATCTTTTACACTTAATTATATACTAATTAGGGTAAAAGAAAAAGAGGGTTTGAATAAGAAAAAGAGAAAGAACAGAGAGCAAAGAGAGAAACGATCGAGAGGAGAGGAGAACGCAAGGAAAGCAGAGGTTTGGGAAAGTAGATTGCCTGATCATGAATTCTTCGGTGGAGGTAGGTTATGGTTTATGCTATTCGTAGTAAACTCTTAATAACGAATGGTATGTATTGGGTAGTGTTGTAAACCCTTCTATATGCTTAATTGTATGCTTGCATGAATGTGATTACATAATTGTGATAAAGTAAGCATGATGAGGCTGTTGAATCTTAAATCATAAAAACCTCTTTGTTAATGATGATGCCTTGGTATAAAAGAAGGCTTGACGAACTAAAAGAATGAGGTTAGGGGATCGGGTGTCACGAACCAACACGTAGTATTAATGGATCGGGTGTCACGAACCGGTACGTAGTATTAATGGATCGGGTGTCCCGAATCGACACGTAGTATTAGGGGGTCGGGTGTCACGAACAGACACGAAGTATTAGGGGATCGGGTGTCATGAACTGACATGTAGTATTAGGGGATCGGGTGTCACGAACCTACACGTAGTATTAGGGGATCGGAGTGTCACGTTCCGACACAAGAGGAATAAAGAGAATGAATCTTGAATTATCTTAATATACTCAAATCTAATGAACCTAATTCCAAAATTAGTATGATGGGGAGGCACGAGTCCTTATTGACGTGCTTGGTGTTGTGAGCAAGGGTTATGGTAATTGTAAATGCCGCGTGTTGAGTATTGTAGTTAATTCTATGATATTATCTGATATATATTGTTTTCTATTTTGAGTTGGCCGATGATATCTACTCAGTACCTATGTTTTGTACTGACCCCTACTTGTATGTTTTTCTTTGTTATTTGTGGAGTGTAGCAAACATGCCGTCGTCTTCAACTCAACAGCAACTCTAGCCAGTCTTTACCGCGTCAGTTTTCAGGGTGAGCTATTGTTCCTAGCTCGGACTGGATTCTCTCTCATTCATGTCTTGATGTCCTTGGAGTTCGTACATGGACTATATGTTGTATTTGTTTTTAGTTTCTTAGATACTCTTAGCTTTAGTAATTTGAGGATAGATGTTCTTGTGATGATGACTTCCAGATTTTGGGGATAATAAGGATTGAATTTTTAGAAGTACTTAATCGATTTTCATTAATGAGTTTAATTCTTCCGCATTATATTATGTTATTTATGGTTGAAATGTTGGGGTATAGATTGGTTGGTTCGCCCATATAGTAGGATAAGTGTGGGTGCCACTCGCGACCCGTTTTGGGTCGTGACAAACTTTGTATGAGAGCATTAGGTTCGTTGGTCTGATCACACAAGAACGAGTCTAGTAGAGTCTTGAGGAACGGTAGGGGGACGCGTTTACTTTTCTTTGAGAGGCCACAAGACTTTAGAAAAATTCCATTCTTCTTTCTTTAGTGCTATTACATGGATCCAATCGGTATCTAGGTGATACAAATTGGTATCTGACCATCTTCACTCTATTTCGCAGATGGTTAGAACTAGAGCAACAAGCACGCCAACACCAACACCGGCAAGACAAGATGCGTCTGAGCCAGCCACTGGGGCTGTAGCTCGAAGAGGAGCAGTGGCAAGAGGCCGTGGTAGAGGTCACGGGAGGACGTCCTCTAGAGGAAGAGGACAAGCACCTGGCCCATCTAGTACTAGGGCGGTGACTCCTCCACTGACTGAGGAAGTAGTAAGAGAGGGGGAGGAAGGGGAGAATGAACAAGTGCAGAATGAGGAATTACCACCCCAACCTACCCCAGAGATGATTAATCAGGTTCTTGCTTACCTTAGTGGGTTATCTGATCAGGGCCAGACACCTCCAGTGTTTTCTGCACCAGCGCCTCAGGTTCCGGGAGTACAACATGCAGCTGTTGTGGCTCCCTGCATGGATGCCTCATTGGAAATAGGCATGTTTCCTCATTTGACTACAGTGCCTATAATGACAAGCGATAACCATGAACTTTTCAGTATGTTCTTGAAATTGAAACCTCCAGTCTTCAAGGGTGCTGAATCTGAGGATACCTACGATTTTCTGGTTGATTGTCATGAGTTACTACATAAAATGGGCATAGTGGAACAATTTGGCGTTGAGTTTGTAACCTATCAGTTTCACAGAAATGCCAAAATGTGGTGGCGGTCACATGTTGAGTGTCAATCCGCATAAGCACCACCTATGACTTGGGTGTCATTCTCTAGCTTATTTATGGAGAAGTATATCCCCCTGACCTTGAGGGATAGGAGGAGAGATGAGTTCTTGAGCCTAAAACAAGCCATGATGTCGGTGACTGCGTATGTGGCTAAGTTCCGTGCATTATCCAGGTATGCCATCCAACTTTGCTTCAGTCCACAAGAGCGGATTCACCGTATTGTGAAGGGTTTGAGGTCGGATTTGCGGATTTCAACCTTACAGGTAGCGGCTACAGCGAAATCCTTTCAGGAAGTTGTAGACTTCGTGATAGAGGTGGAGGGAGTGAAGCCAGATGACTTCACCATGGGGTCGACATCAAAAAGGTTTCGTAAGGGAGGTGAGTTTAATGGTTCTTACTCTAGAGGGCAGAGTTCAGGAGGGTATCCAGCCCGCCCTATTCAGTCTTTACTACAGACTATAGCTGGGGGTCCACCGCAGACCGGTCAACACTTCTCTGAGTTTGGAGGTTATCTCAAGACTCCGTCGTTCTCATAGAGACCTATGTTTGAATCTAGAGAATGTAATGGATGTGGAGAGACTGGACTCATTATGAGGAATTGTCCAAAACCGAGTTATAGACCCCCAATAATCAGAGGTAGAGGTGGTCATAGAAGAGGCCGCTACTCTGGATGATGTGGTGGCCGAGGTAATGGTGGTCACCAAAACTGCCGGGGTGACGGATAAACTGGAAATACTGCAGTGGAACATGGTAGGGGCAACGGACAGACCGGTGATAGGGCCCATTGTTATGCTTTCCCTGGGAGATCTGAAGTTGAGACATCTGATGCTGTCATCACATGTAATCTTTTGGTTTGTGATTGCATGGCTTTTGTATTATTTGATCCTGGATCCACATTTTCGTATGTATATTCCTCATTTGCTACTGGTCTTAATTTACATTTTGAATTGCTTGACATTCCTATTCGTGTTTCTACTTCGGTGGGTGAGTCTGTGATAGTTGAAAAGGTGTATAGGTCTTGTCCTGTGAGTTTTATGGAGAGCATTACTCATGTAGACTTGGTTATCTTAGAAATGGCTGATTTCGATGTAATTCTGGATATGACTTGGCTTTCTCCAAATTTTGCAATCTTAGATTGTAATGCTAAAACTGTAACGTTGGCCAAGCCTGGGACAGAGCCGTTAGTGTGGGAGTGTGACTACACTTCCACTCCAGTTCGTATCATCTCCTTCCTTCACGCTAAGAAAATGGTTAGAAAGGGTTGTTAAGCTTTCTTGGTACACCTCCAGGATGATACTACCCTAGTACCTTCAATTGAGTCGGTTTCAATAGTCCGTGAGTTTCTGGATGTGTTTCCGGCAGACCTTCCTGGTATGCCACTGGATAGGGATATTGAGTTCTGTATTGATCTGGAGCCGGGTACTCGCCCCATTTCCATACCGCCTTATAGGATGGCTCCCGCTGATTTAAGAGAGCTAAAGGCCCAACTTCAAGAGTTGTTAAGCAAAAGCTTTATTATACCAAGTGCATCCCCTTGGGGTGCTCCGGTGTTATTTGTGAAGAAGAAGGATGGGAGTTTTCGGATGTGCATTGACTACAGACAACTGAATAAAGTAACTGTTAAGAACAAGTATCCCCTTCCATGCATCGATGATTTGTTCGATCAGTTACAAGGTGCTTGTACCTTCTAAAAAATCGATTTGAGATCTAGTTACCATCAATTGAAAATACGGGCAACGGATGTGCCCAAGACTGCATTTTGGACCAGATATGGGCATTATGAGTTCTTCCTAATGTTTTTTGGGCTTTCGAATGTCCCTGTTGCTTTCATGAGCTTGATGAACGGGATTTTCAAGCCATATCTGGATCTCTTTGTCATTGTATTCAATGATGACATACTGGTATACTCGAAGAGCAAGAAAGAACATGAGGAACACTTGAGAATGGTATTGGAAATGTTGAGGGAGAAAAAGCTTTATGCCAAATTCTCTAAGTGTGAATTTTGGCTAGATTCAGTGTCCTTCTTGGGGCACGTAGTTTCTAAGGACGGAGTGATGGTGGATCCTTCCAAGATTGAAATAGTGAGGAATTGGGTAAGACCTACTAATGTGTCAGAAATAAGGAGCTTTGTTGGTTTAGCCAGCTACTACCGTCGATTTGTCAAGGGATTATCTTCTATTGCTTCCCAATTGACGAACTTGACTAAGCAGAATGTTCCATTGTATGGTCGGATGAATGTGAAGAAAGCTTTTAGAAACTCAAGACCTTGCTGACTACTGCACATATCCTTACCTTGCCAGTAGAGGGTAAGAACATCATTGTTTATTGTGATGCATCCTATTCTGGTTTGGGTGCAGTTCTAATGCAAGAGAAGAATGTAATTGCTTATGCTTCGAGGCAATTAAAGGTGCATGAACGTAACTATCTGACCCATGATTAGGAATTGGCCGCAGTTGTGTTTGCATTAAAGCAATGGAGACATTATCTATGTGGGGTCAAGTGTGAAGTCTAT
Organism: Solanum lycopersicum; assembly: GCF_036512215.1. Classification (NCBI taxonomy): domain Eukaryota; kingdom Viridiplantae; phylum Streptophyta; class Magnoliopsida; order Solanales; family Solanaceae; genus Solanum; species Solanum lycopersicum. Next base: position 40,235,358 of record NC_090808.1, read on the forward strand.
ACGGATCATCGTAGCCTACAGTATGTCTTTACTTAGAGGGATTTGAATTTGAGACAGAGGAGGTGGATGAAACTACTGGAGGATTATGATGTTACCATCTTGTATCACCCAGGAAAGCTAATGTTGTGGCAGACGCCTTAAGTAGAAAAGCAGGGAACATAGGTAGTTTAGCCCACTTACAACTTTCTAGGTGCCCATTAGCTAGAGAGGTTCAGACTCTGGCTAACGACTTTATGAGGTTAGAAGTAAATGAGAAGGGAGGATTTTTGGCCAGTGTGGAGGCGATATCTTCTTTTCTTGACAAGATCAAGGGAAAACAGTTTGATGATGAGAAACTAAGCCGAATTCGGGATATGGTGTTACGACAAGAGGCTAAAGAAGCAATAATGGATGAGGAAGGTGATTTGAGAATTAAGGGAAGGGTATGTGTGCCCCGTGTTGATGATTTGATCCACACTATTCTTACAGAGGCTCATAGTTCCAGATATTCTATACATCCTGCTGCAACCAAGATGTATTGTGACCTAAAGCAACACTTTTGGTGGAGTAAAATGAAGCGTGACATTGTTGAGTTTGTTGCCAAATGTCCAAATTTTCAGCAAGTAAAGTATGAACACCAGAGGCCTGGAGGAACACTTCAGAGAATGCCCATTCCTGAATGGAAGTGGGAGAGAATTGCAATGGACTTCGTGTTTGGTCTTCCAAAGACATTGGGGAAGTTTGACTATATTTGGGTAATCGTGGAAAGATTAAATAAGTCTGCTTACTTCATCCCGGTCAAGGTGACCTACAATGCAGAGAATTTAGCCAGGCTCTACATCTCAGAAATTGTTCGATTGCATGGAATTCCACTTTCCATCATATCAGATAGAGGTACGTAGTTTACTTCTAAGTTTTGGAGAACATTGCATGCTGAATTAGGTACTAGGTTTGACCTTAGTACTGCATTACACCCTCGGACCGATGGTCAGTCTGAGCGAACAATTCAGGTTTTGGTGGATATGCTTCGTGCATGTGTGATAGAGTGTGGTTGTCATTGGGATAACTTCTTACCCTTAGCGGAGTTTTCATAAAATAATAGCTATCACTCAAGTATTGATATGGCTCCTTTCGAAGCATTGTATGGGAGGAGATGTAGGTCTCCCATTGGTTGCTTTCATGCATTTGAGGTTAGACCTTGGGGTACTGATCTTTTGAGGGATTCATTAGAGAAGGTGAAATCTATTCAAGAAAAGCTTTTGGCGGCTCAAAGCAGGCAAAAAGAATATGCAGATCAAAAGGATAGAGACTTGGAGTTCATGGAGGGTGAGCAAGTCTTACTGAATGTTTCGCCCATGAAAGGGGTGATGCGGTTTGGGAAAAGAGTTAAGCTAAGCCCAAGGTATATTGGACCATTTGAAGTACTTAAGCGAGTAGGGGGGTGGCTTATGAATTAGCCTTGCCCCCAGGACTCTCAGCAGTGCATCCGGTATTTCATGTGTCTGTTTAAAAGATACCATGGGGATGGAAACTACATTATTCGATGGGATTTAGTTCTGCTTGATGAGAATTGGACTTACGAGGAGGAGCCTATTGCCATTCTAGATAGAGAAATTCGCAAGTTAAGATCAAGGGAAATTGCATCTGTCAAAGTTTAATGGAAGAATCGACCAATTGAAGAGTCCACTTGGGAGAAGGAGGCGGATATGCGAGAAAGATACCCACACCTGTTTACAGATTCAATTACTCCTTTTCGCCCTTGTTTTTCTTCTTGTGATCATTCGGGGACAAACGATGGGTATATTGGTATCTATTGTAATGACCTGTTAGTCGTTTTGAGCAGTAGAGTTTATTTCTGGTAATTATAGTCTGAGTCGACGAATCCCACGACGGACCGTCATTGGCACGATTGACCGTCGAGGGGGTCTCGTTTCAAAACACTTAGAATTCTGAAAAAATTGGGTACTGAGAACAACTCTCTGAACTTCGCGACGACATGGCAGGATGGACCGTCGTAGGCAGGATGGACCGTCCTAGGCACGACGGACCGTCACAGTGTCTTAAATAAAATCGACTCTCTGAACTTTGTGACGGAAGCAGCAGGACGGACCGTCGCAAGCACGACGGGCCGTCACAGGCTGCGTGACCCTAACTGGGTCGAATTTCTGTTAAATATTTTAAGGGGCGTTTTGGACTATTACTGCTTATAATTATAAAGTTAGTGGTTTAATGTTAATAATTTAATTACATGGGGGTTAAAAGAGAGAACCTTGAAACAAGTAGTGAGGTATTTTATCATCTTTTACACTTAATTATATGCTAATTAGGGTAAAAGAGAAAGAGGGTTTGAATAAGAAAAAGAGAAAGAACAGAGAGCAAAGAGAGAAACGATCGAGAGGAGAGGAGAACGCAAGGAAAGCAAAGGTTTGGGAAAGTAGATTGCTTGATCACGAATTCTTCGGTGGAGGTAAGTTATGGTTTATTCTATTCGTAGTAAACTCTTAATAGCGAATGATATGTATTGGGTAGTGTTGTAAACCCTTCTATATTCATAATTGTATGCTTGCATGAATGTGATTATATAATTGTGATAAAGTAAGCATGATGAGGTTGTTGAATCTTGAATCTTAAAAACCTCTTTGTTAATGATGATGCCTTGGTATAAAAGAAGGCTTGACGAACTAAAAGAATGAGGTTAGGGGATCGGGTTTCACGAACCGACACGTAGTATTAATGGATCGGGTGTCATGAACCGGCACATAGTATTAATGGATCGGGTGTCTAGAACCGACACGTAGTATTAGGGGATCGGGTGTCACGAACCGACACGTAGTATTAGGGGATCGGGTGTCACGAACCGACACGTAGTATTAGGGGATCGGGTGTCACGAACCGACACGTAGTATTAGGGGATCGGAGTGTCACGTTCCGACACAAGAGGAATAGAGAGAATGAATCTTGAATTATCTTAATATACTCAAATCTAATGAACCTAATTCCCAAATGAGTATGATGGGGAGTCGCGAGTCCTCATTGACGTGCTTGGTGTTATGACCAAGGGTTATGGTAATTGTAAATGCCGCATGTTGAGTATTTTATTTGTAGTTGATTCTATGATATTATCTGATATATACTGTTTTCTATTATGAGTTGGCCGATGATATCTACTCAGTACCTGTGTTTTGTACTGACCCCTACTTGTATGTTTTTCTCTTGTTATTTGTGGAGTGCAGCAAACGTGCCGTCGTCTTCAACTCAACAGCAACTCTAGCCAGTCTTCACCGTGTCAGTTTTCAGGGTGAGCTATTGTTCCTAACTCGGACTGGATTATCTCTCATTCATGTCTTGATGTCCTTGGAGTTCGGACATGGACTATCTCTTGTATTTGTTTTTTGTTTCTTAGATACTCTTAGCTTTAGTAATTTGAGGATAGATGTTCTTGTGATGATGACTTCCAGATTTTGGGGATAATAAGGATTGAGTTTTAGGAGTATTTAATCGATTTTCATTAATGAGTTTAAGTCTTCCGCATTATATTATGTTATTTATGGTTGAAATATTGGGGTTTAGATTGGTTGGTTCGCCCACATAGTAGGTTAAGTGTGGGTGCCACTCGCGACCCGTTTTGGGTCGTGACAAATGAAAAACATCTCATAATAATTTTTGTCTTCCAACTACTCCAAACATTTTATAATAATGTGAATCTCTTCTACTTCTCCTAGCATCTCATAATAAATTGAGTCTTTTCTAATACTCTTATTTATACATTATAACTAAGTCTTTTTGCTATTTTATTTGGTCTTAATATTCATAATTTTTTTAGACTTTTTTTCCACCATCTTCAGTTTTAGGTATTTATCAATCCCATCCCCTACACCCAACCCCATCTTTTTCTTATTTTTTTTTATAATTACTTTCTTAATTCTCATATGGAATCAATACAAGGTTCTATGACTTCCAATCACGTTTGGATTGATCATGATGTGATTCAATATGTGCATCAATTTAGTTTTTATTGTTCATGCATAATCATTAGTTTCACAAGATAAATATTTTTCATTACAATATATATTATCGTTAAATTAATACTATATGTTAAAGTACTATCAAATTTGCAAGAACTTTTAATCTCAACTTTTGAGTTTGTTATTTTTGTTTTCTATTGTATTGATTTGATTTTTATTTTGTAGCACATATATATGTCATTTAAATGTTATCATTTGCAATAAAAGATTTGTTTCAACTAATTAGATAAACTTGCAATGCACGTTCCCAGAAAGTAGTTAATGAAATAAGTAAAAAAACAATAATGAATGGTGATAAGAGAGGCGGTAAAAAGGATGAAGAAAAGAAAGCAAGCATGGAATCGAAGAAATACTACGAAAATAAAAAATTTAACAAGATAATGAATCGAAAAATTTAAATACTAGCACAAATGTATATAATATGTAATTAGAGAAACATAATCATGTAATATAGTAATATATAAGACTATGATGCAATTAGCGAAGATATATCAAAATATTAATAATGAAGTGATTTTCCACCAATCATGTTCAAGAGGTGGGATCATTAACAATGAAACGGATCGTATTTTTAACATGTTTAACGAAATGATGGATAAATATACATTTTATTCCCAATTATCTCTGGCATTACACTCCTCCGCAAAGAGAAGTTTATATGATCCGTCTTCAAAACCATAAAATACTAATCCTAAGGGCACCTTACCAAGTGACACATGAGTAGCAATTCTGAAAATTATAAGATTTTGAATGATAACTTAAATATTGTAGTTCTAATCATAGTAAAGATGGTGACACCCCCAAGGAATTAATAGTCATGGCACCACACCATGAGATATAAAAGGAACATGCATTTAAAATCTGGTCTAAAGGAAAGTTTTAAATGAGAATTTACACTTAATTATAAGTTATTCTTTCATAATATTAAAAAAAATTACACGTATATTTAGGAAAATAATATCTTTTATAATATTGACACTATCTTACACAAATAGATATTACATGTACGTGTGCATGTATATATGTGTTCATGTGCGTACGTGTGCATATGTTTGTACATTTGTGTGTATGTGAATGTGAGTGTGTATGTGCGTGTGCATTTCTGTTTATGTCTGTGTCTCTGCTCGTGCGTGTTGTGTATGCGTGTTTATGTGTGTACGTGTGTATTTAACTAATGATGACCAAAAAAATGGTGTAATTAGTGACTTCTATAACTGTAGGTAAAGTCTCATCTGATTTGACATGGTTTTTCATTTCCATATTAAGTAGGATACAAAACAATCATATTGGAAAGAGGGTATAAAAATTAACTTGTTGCAAAGATTTTTCGAAACTTATTAAAAAACAAATCTTGTCATTTTGCTGAAACAGAACAATAACATTTATGAAAATGTAACTACTAATATAAAAGAAGTTTTATCAAAGTAAGACATTATTCAAACAAATTAACCAAACTAATATTTTTTAAAAAAGAACTATAATAAACGTATTTTTTAGCATTGTATTAGATATTATTTTATTTAGAAGTTACAATGATAGAATTGACACCAAAGGGATTTGGTGGACCCTGAAATATTGCTGCCAGTAACATATCACAAGTAATGTTTTACTACAAATAATGTTTCATACATGTTGCTATTGATGATTTGATAGAAAATTTCTTTATGAACTTATCAGTTCTTGAGAAGAGAGAAGTAAGAGAAGAGTGAAAGATGACAAAGAAATAAAATGACTACATATATATTTACAATGTTATGTTTAACATGTGATATGTGATATTCTATAACTATCACAACTAACCTCCTTACAAATTAACTACCTAACCAATTTAATAACTACCTAACAAATTAACTGCTTTTAACAGCTAAAGCTGGGAGTAAGAACTAAGTTGCCCTTCTACGTTGATTATATTAAGTGACATCAACACTTCATTTCAATCTTGGTGTATTGAATATATTGATAACACCTACCTTGTTCTTGAGATGTTCTTGTTTGATCTTGGTCCAGCCTTCTGTGAGCAGATCAATAGGTTCTTCTTTGGTGTGAATGTATTGCGTAGTTATCAGACCTTATTTCTTTTCTCTCACAAAAAATGACAATTTATTTCAATATGTTTTGTTCTTTCGTGGAACACAAGGTTAACTACTATTTTTAGATCAACTTAATTGTCATTGAAAACTCTGGCTAATTGGGAAATCTATCTGCATCACAATATACAATCACTTCATGAATACTCTTGCTGGACATCAACAATCTTAATCCTAGTTGTTATTTAATATACCTTACAATTTTGAGTGCAACATCCAGATGTTATTCTTTTGGTCCTATCAATTTTTATACCTTTCTTTCTCAACGAGAGGGTCATTGTCATCCTTGTTATAAACATATTGATTATATTGTCTAGAAGTAAATTTGATATTGTATCCATTGGTGTATTGAAAGGTTTAGCTGCTGATAGACTTGTTTAAGAGATGAGCCCAAGTGCATGTTTCCTTTGATGCATTGTTATTGTTTCACTTGATCTGGAAAACTAAATTCCTAAAACATACCTTAATTATTTAAGGTCCTTCATCTCAAAGGCCTATTGAAGTGACACTTTAGTTTCCCTGATCAATTCAAGATTACTCCAAGTTATGAGCATGTCTTCCACATATATGAGCACAATGATTATACCTTGATCTGACTTCTTGGTGAATAGTTATTGATCAAACTATCTTTTTGTGAAGTTAAACTTGACTAAAGCCTCAAAAAAATTATATTTAATTGTCTTGTTGCTTGTTTAAGCTATACAAGTATTTCACAAACTGATCTCCAAATCTCTATTTCTGGTAGATAATAAGGGATCAGATGATAATGGGAAACTTTGATCATCATTGCAATACTAATACAGCAGAATATATAGCCCATCTACCTCTTCACCAATCTCCTTCCCACTCCCAGTGAAGAAATACTTTAAAAGAAAGAAGTCAGTGAAAAAAATGCAAAGCATTGCAATTCTTTAGTAAGTTTTAAAGTAGATAAAGATTAAACGAAATTCAGGAACATGAAACACATTTGATATAATACTTTGGGGGAGATATAAAGGCTGAACCTACGTGTGATACTAGAGTAGCTCAACATTAGGTAGATGTAATCTCTTTGGATAAGGAGGCTTAACTAGCAATGCTTGGTCAAGCATATTGAGACTAGAAAAAATGTTGTTAGTGGCACCAGTGTCCACTATCCATTTAGGGAAATTTGGAACTCATAAAGCCGAGCATTTAGGTATACTTGTTGCATTTAAAGATGCCTCATTAGTACCAATGGTAGTTTTGCTTAAAAACATCATAATTTTACCGTATTAATCCTTGTTGAATTGTACCCCCCCCCCTTGTATTTTTAGGGTAGCTATAGTTTTTGAAAGACATAATTGTGTTCTAAGGTTGTTGTCCTCCATAATTGTATTTTTAACACCTAGCTTTTTCTTGAGATGTTCTTGTTTGATCTTGGTGAAGCCTTTTGTGAGTATATCAATAGGTTCTTCTTTGGTGTGAATGTGTTGCGTGGTTATCAGATCTTATTTCTTTTTCTCTCACAAAAATGACAGTTTATAACAATATGTTTTGTTTTTTCGTGGAATACATGATTAACTACTATTTTTAGATAAATTAATTATCATTGAAAACTCTAGCTAATTAGGAAATTTATCCGCATCACAACATACAATCACTTCATGAATACTCTTGCTGGACATCGACAATCTTAGTCCTAGTTGTTATTTAATATACCATACAGTTTTGAGTGCAACATCCAGATGTTATTCTTTTGGACTTATCAATTTTAATACCTTTCTTTATCAACGAGAAGGTCATTGTCAGCCTTGTTATTAACATATTGATTATACAGTCTAGAAGTAAGTTTGATATTGTATCCATTGGTGTATTGAAAGGTTTAGATGTTGATAGACTTTTTTAAGAGAAGAGCTTAAGTGCATGTTTCCTTTTATGCATTGTTATTGTTTCACTTGATCTTGAAAACTAAATTCCTAAACATACATTAATTATCCAAGGTCCTTCATCTAAAAGGCCTATTGAAGTGAAACTTTAGTTTCCCTGATCAATTCAAGATTACTCCAAGTTATGAGCATGTCTTCCACATATATGAGCACAATGATTACACCTTCATCTGACTTCTAGGTGAATAGTTATTGATCTAACTGACTTTTTCTGAAGTTAAACTTGACTAATGCCTCAAAAAAATTATATTTAATTGTCTTGTTGCTTGATTAAGCTGTACAAGTATTTCACAAACTCATCTCCAAATCTCTAGTTCTAGTAGATAATAAGGGCTGAGATGATAATGGTAAACTTGGATCATCATTGGAATACTGATTAGAAGAATATATAGCCCATCTACCTCTTCACCAATCTCTTTCCCACCCAGTGAAGAAATCTTGTAAAAGATAGAAGTCAGTGAAAAAATGTGAAGCACTGCAATTTTTTAATTAGTTTGAAAATAGATAAAGATTAAACGAAATTCAGGAACATGAAACACATTTGATATAACACTCTAGGGGATATATAAAGGCTGAACCTATGTGTGATACTAGAGTAGCTCACCATTAGGTAGATGTATTCTCTTAGGATAAGGAGGCTTAGATAGCAATGCTTGGTCAAACATATTGAGACTAGAAACAATGTTGTTAGTGGCGCCAGTGTCCACTATCAATTTAGGGAAATTTGGAACTCATAAATCCAGGCATTTAGGTTACTTGTTGCATTTGCAGATGCCTCATTTTGGCCAATGGTAGTTTATATACCATGATTTCACGGTATTATTAATACTTTTTCTTTATGTTTAGTGTGTCCAAAAGCATTTTTGTACTAATGTTTATATAAGTTTCTCTTTATTTTGCAGCAAAATCTTTCCAAAGATGAATACGGTGATTTTGAGCGAAGAAATGTAGAAGAGACCACCTACGGAGCATGTGACGGTCAGTCATGCTTGTGACAGTCTTTAGGTGGCAGCGTAGTGCAGCTGCTGAAGGATGACGAGGAAGCCTGACCAAGTGTGGGGTTACGAAGCTTGTGGCGGTCTGTCGTGTCTATGACGGTCCGTCCTATAGGTTTTTCATGAAGTTCAGAGAAGTAATCCCAGTACCCATATTCCAAGAGTTGAAGTGTTTTGGAACGAAGGACCTCGACGGACCGTTGTTCCTGTGACGGTGAGTCATACTTGCCGTCGAGGGTAATGAATAAAGAAGCATAAGAAATTGCATAAGTATGGGACGACGGAGTCCATAACGGTCTGTCGTGACCACGATGATCCGTCACGAGGTCCGTCGATCCAGCCGTGTTTTGGACAGATTTCCAGCAAATAGAGTCGTTGTTTAATTAGGTTTTTATTTTCTATAGATAGTTCAAAAAAACCTCATTTATGGGGCTATAGTCTTAGACGGTCGGACTCTGGATTGTGAGACTCTGGATTGTTAGACTCTGGATTGTTAGACATCATACTATTAGACTTTGTGTATTAGTGTAAGTTTCTTGATAATTTAAGACTTTTAATTATCATTGGTTGTCGGTGATTCGTTGTGATTGATCAAGCAAACTTTTGTATATCACTCTTTCTCATTGAAGTAAGTACATGAATTCTTATTTCATATATTTGAATATTGTTATTATGACTATGAGCAACTAAACTCCATAACTAGGGTTGTGGGAATCATAGGCAAATAAAGAGATAAAACTTAACTAAAATAACAATTCTAGAATAGTGTCTTGCATGTATTAATAATTCTTTCGCTTAGAAGTCTTTTTAACGGATGGCCAACATTAGAACTTGCCTTAGTGCTACTTGCCGAACCAAGGAGGTAGATAATAGGAAAAGAGTTATTAACATAGATTTAGTGTATACTATCTTATAGGCTAGTATTGATTGGTAAGAGGTAAAAACTTAGTCAAATATCGAATACGATGCTTAATATGAGGTAAAGATAAGGGTTAGGAAAGTAACACACGTAGTCGGATCAAGGTGCGTAGTGAGATTTTCTAGATGCCGGACCAAGGATTTAGAAATACATAACTTATCACTTTGCATGCAAGATACTAGAAAAGAATTCTTATACTTAGAATTATCAAGTTATGAACCTGTGCGGAACACGTAAACCCTAGTTACTTTGATTAATTGATTAAAATACAACATTCAAAGTTGTTAAGTGTCTCTTTCAATTGTGTCAGTTATTTTCATTCATTTAGAATTAGAAACCCCCCTTTTATTGTTTTTTACTTTCCAAGGAAGTCATTGACCAAACAATAGTAATAACAGGTTGAAGTTAAGTCTAGACTATTTTCCTCGTGGGAACAATCCCAACCTCACTATCTTCCGCTCTGTATACTGTACCATTTCCTGCTCTGGACGCTCTTCGGACTCAGTAATCAACTTTTGCATCCACGGCTTGATATGATGCAGAAGTGTAGCCATTTGTGCCTCCAATTTTTGGACCCTAGAAAGCGGGACAAGTGCAGGTAGAGGGGCTGTGCCGGAGGAGCTCGGGGAATTGCTACTACCCGGGATAGACTCGATTGGGGTAGTGTCAGTGGACGCCGCCTGTGTAGCCGTGCGGGCTTGGGCTACCGTATCAGCGAGATCATCAGCAAGTGGGGGCCGCTCTAGACGGGTCCTTTTACATGGAGCCAACTCATTGGCCTCGTCTCTGATGGGGCCGATGTCAACAGTGCCCTGCGGGGTCTTGAGCTGATCTACGTTCCAAATAGGCACAACTGCGGACCTACAGAGAGCGAAGATCATGCACGGGAAAGGGTAAGTAGTAGTGACCTTGAATGCCCTCTCGTGCATGACTGCCTCTAGAAGCCACGCGAAGTCCACATCAAACCCGGCTATCATCGCCGCCATCAACACTGGTCGATCCCATGTCACGATATTATCAGCAGCTTTGGGGGAAAGGCAGTGAAAGACAAGCAGTCACAAGAACTTTGCCGTGAAAGTGAGGTTGGCCTTCTTGATGGCCCCCTTTGGCTCAGTTACCCAGTCGACACCCTCTCAATCTACTGACACGTGCAGGGCCATCCACCTCTTGGTGGTCTCTCTCAGTGATGTCTCACGCAGGAAGTGGCCATCTTTAACTATCTGCCAGCGGTAGTCGAACTCGGCAATGAGGGGGGTCCGAGTAGCATCAACACCCTCGCCGTATTGAAATTGGCGGATTGCGGGCAGGGAAATGTCAACCTGTACGCCCAGTACCCGGACCTAATCTAGTGGGGCCTATTTAGCGGGGGTAGCCCGCCTATCTATCTGTGATTGGAGAGTCGCTACGTAGGATGCGTAGAACTCTCGGATCATTTCTTCACTGTAACGTCCCAACGGACGTGCTGTCCAGTCAAAGCGATACCTGCTGAAGAGATTGTGGATCTCAGGCTTCTTCGGGAGGCTCCTTGTAAGGACCAGCCACTCCAAGGTGAGTGTTTGAGTCATCACTCTTTTATCATTCAGGAACATGGCGTCGGAGTAGACTTGAAATTGCCCGTCCACACACCACTGGTTGGGCTGGTCAATGGCTGTGGTAGGGACCTGAGCTGGTGAGCCTGATGTAGATTCTGAACTGTTAGCCTCATCAAACGAGGCCGACGCTACAGCCCTTCACCATGCATCGCTTGAAATGGACAGCACGTCCGTTGGGACGTTACAGTGAAGAAATGGTTCGAGAGTTCTACGCATCCTATGTAGAGACTCTCCGATAGCAGATAGATAGGCGGGCTGCCCCCGCAAAATAGGCCCCACTGTCAAGCCGTGGATGCAAAAGTCGATTACTGAGTTCGAAGAGCGTCTAGAGAGGAAAATGGACAGTATACAGAGCGGAAGTTCGCTGAGGTTAACCAGCGTTTGGACGCCTTCGAGTTGAGGGTGTTAGCCCGACCAGCCCCTACGTTGGATGTGTCGACTCTTCAGGCTGCAGTTGACATTCTTCGTGCAGATATCGACACGATCTTAGAGGCTATCGTGCCGGAGTTTGAGGCCCCTTCTGTCGAGCCTGCTGAGGACAGAGTGCTAGCAGCCCTATTCGCCAACTAAGAGATTCCACCACCTCCCCCTCGAGAGAATGCCAAGAGGCGTATTGGTCGAGCAGAGGACAAGGCGCGAGCACGGAAGAAGGAGCGCCGAGAGATGGAGGCTTCGAGGAGAGCCTCACTTGCTTAGGAGGAGGCGCACCAGATGCGAGCATCAGAGTTAGCGGCTGGGTAGTCTAGCTCCCGTTCTGTGGAGATAGCAGGAGGCACTACTGATAGTGTGGTTGTTGCTGAGGACACTACTAACGGTGTCGAGATTGTAGAGGACGTGGGATCCAGGGAAGCGGACCCACCAGCATGCTGATCGACGATTGTCGTGTGTTCACAGTTGTAGATAATTGGGCCAATTGTAACTCAAGTTGCTTAATCAATATTTCATGTGTATAGACTTTTTGCCCAATACCCGCTAAATCATTTCTCAACTCTTTGTTGTGCTAATCACTATCATCGAACCTCCTCATCATTTTATGAACCATATCCTCAACTCGCGACATACTACATCAACCATCCCTAGGAGTAACTTCACGATTTTGAGGAGGAAATAGGGTCTATTCCTGTCGTTTCTATTACCATAGTTACCCCTATTTAAGTTGTTTTTGCAATTAAAGTTTCCATCTCGGACATAATGACCCTCACGATTGTAGTTACCATAGTTTCGACCTTGGTTTCCATCATTGGGGTCTCTTCTGTAGATCAGTGACAGAAATGGCGTACCCCTTTCATCCATGATGAACCCAAAATAGAACTTGTAGTGTGTTGGATCTACATTTGTCTAGCCCAACTACCTATGAAACTAGTAACGAAAAAGCACCTATGTTTAGGGTTGTAAACGTGGAAATTTTGAACATGTTTAATCTAGGTTAGATAGAATTGTATAATAGAAAAACATATGACTAAGAACTAAACTATTACTAACTAATAAGCAAAAAAGCAAGATAAATGAGTAGAAATTAGAGAAACATACCTCAGAATTGGAGAAAAATAAATGGACAAGTACCCAGTGGTCTGGCAGACACCCACAATAGCAACTCCGACAAGTAGATGAACACTTTTAAGGCTTTGGAGAATTGTGGGGGGGATGATGATCGGTTGATAGAGGGAGAGATTGTGGAAGTTGAAAAGAGAGGGTAATGGGGGGAATAATGAGGGAATAGGGGTGAAATGAGGGGTTCGGGAGTTTAAACGGTAAGATTTTTTAAAAAATTCCAGCCGGGTCAGGTCGGGTATGCCTCATTAATGACGCAACGATAGTAGTTGGGTATGCCCTGTTCAGTGTGTACCTAAGAAAGGGGGAATGACTGTGGTCCCCAACGAACGAAATGAACTTGTTCCAATGAGACCGGTTACTGGATGGAGGGTGTGTATGGATTACCGCAAATTAAATTCATGGACTGAAAAAGACAACTTTCCTATACCCTTCATGGATCACATGTTGGATAGACTTGCCGCAAAAGGGTGGTACTGTTTTCTTGATGGCTATTCGGGGTATAATAAGATTTCTATTGCACCAGAATATCAAGAGAAAACCACTTTTACTTGTCTATATGAAACCTTTGCATTCAAAAGAATGTTGTTTGGGTTATGTTATGTACCCGCCACATTTTAGAGATGTATGATGTTGATATTTTCCGACATGGTGGAAGATACTATAGAAGTTTTTATGGATGATTTTTTTGTGGTTGGTGATTCATTCGAGCGGTGTTTGAACAATTTATCTGAGGTCCTTAAGAGATGCAAAGATTGCAATTTAGTACTGAATTGGGAAAAATGTCATTTATAGTGAAAGAGGGTATTGTTTTGGGTCCGCGTTTCAGAAAAAGGCATAGAGGTTGATCGAGCTAAAGTCGAGGTAATAGAGAAACTTCCCCCACCGATCTCTGTGAAAGGTGTGAGAAGCTTTCTTGGGCATGCAGGTTTTTACCGGAGATTCAACAAAGACTTTTCAAAGATTGCACAACCATTGGTCAAACTGCTGGAGAAAGATTGTAAATTTTGTTTTGATGAATCCTATCTTAAAGCATTCAGTGCGCTAAAAGAAAAATTGATGTCCGCGCCTATCATTAGTTCACCGAATTGGAACAGTCCATTTGAGGTGATGTGCGATGCTAGTGGGATTGCTCTTGGTGTAGTATTGGGAAAGAGAAAGAAAAAAATCTTTCACCCCATTTACTAAGATAGTAAAGCCCTAAATATAGCTCAAAAGAACTATATTAACGGAGCAAGAACTCCTTGCAGTAGTCTTTGCTTTTGAGAAGTTTCGCTCCTATTTTCTAGGTGCCAGAGTTATAGTGCATACTGACCACTCAGCATTGAGATATTTGATGGCAAATAAGGATGCGAAACCTAGGCTGATTCATTGGGTATTACTGCTACAAGAATTTGAATTTGAAGTGATGGATAGAAAACGAACTGAAAATCAAGTTGTTGATCGTTTGTCCCGTCTAGAGGATGAAGTTATGAGAGAGTTAAGGGATAAGACTGACATTGATGATACTTTCCCCGATGAGTATGTATTGGCTGCTTCACAAGGCTTGATCCCATCAAAGAAAAAAGTTCATGTACGATGTGAAGAAGTTATTTTGGGATGAACCATACTTATATAGGACTTGTGCCGACGGGATTATTCGGCGTTGTCTGCCTGAATGTGGGATGCTGAGCGTGTTGGAGGCATGCCATTCCTCACCCGTTTGTGGATATAACAGCGGTATCCGAACCGCTCATAAGATATTACAATGTGGTTACTATTGTCCAACTCTTCATCAAGATGCTCATGAGTTTGCTAAAGCATGTGAAAGATTCCAACGAGATGGAGGCATTTCAAGAAAGCAAGAGCTCTCTCTAAACCCCATTCTTGTGATTAAGTTATTTGATTTTTGGGGTACTTACTTTATGGGCCCTTTTGTGAGTTCTCATGGAATGAAGTACATTCTAGTAGCAGTTGATTATGTATCTAAATGGGTCGAAGTCATCGCCCTCGCAAACAATTAAGGGAAGAGTGTCACTGCATTTTTAAAAAAATATATTATCTCGTTTTTGCACCCCAAGGGCAATTATTAGTGATGGGGGCTCCCACTTCTGCAACAGATTGTTCAAGGTTTTATTGGAGCAATATGGGGTTCGCCATAATGTGGCCTCTCCTTACCACCCTCAAACTAGTGGGCAAGTTGAAGTGTCGAATTAGGAGATCAAACAGATATTGTCAAAAATAGTGAACGCTAGTAGAACAGATTGGTCAAGGAGGCTTGATGATGCTCTTTGGGCATACTGGACAGCGTATAAGAATCTCATAGGTATGTCGCCATACCAACTTGTATATGGGAAAGCTTGTCATCTTCCGGTTGAGTTAGAGCATAAAGCCATGTGGGCTATGAAGAAGTTCAAAATGGATTAGAGCGAAGCTGCAGAACAACGGTTAAATGGGTTGAATGAACTCGATGAATTTTGCCTGAAAGCTTATGAAATTTAAGCCCTATACAAAGAAAAGATGAAGAAGTACCATGAAAAAAAATCGAAAAACGAGATTCTATGGTCGGGGATTTGGTGATTTTATTCAATTCTAGGGTGCGCTTGTTTCTGGGCAAGCTCAAGTCAACATGGACTGGTCCTTACTTGGTTACCCAACTATTCCCTCATGGAGCAACTGAGTTGGACACTAAGGAGGGTGTGCAGTTCAAGGTGAATAGACAACGCATAAAAATCTATTTCGGGCATGATGAATCGGCGAATGTAGTGATAGAGGCATACCATCTTTATGAAGTCTGAGTAATCAAGTGTCCCCAGTCATGCCGCGACATTAAATTAGGCGCTTGTTGGGAGGCAACCCAATATTTATAGTCTTTTTAGTAATGGTAGCATTTTCCTACTAATGGGTTTTAAATTTGCAGGCACATCACCAGGAAATTCTGCAGAAAATTACTCTGCAGTAGTCACTGACGGATACAACGACGGACCATTGCGCCTGCGACGGACCGTCGCATGAATCCGTCGTGCCAGGTACGTCTTCCTGTTATTTTCAAACTAGGGCACACACGATGGAACCAACGATGGATTGCCACAACTGAGACGGACCGCCGTCGGGGAATCGTTGCGTCATTAATGAGGCATACCCGACCTGACCCGGCTGGAATTTTTTAAAAAATCTTACCGTTTAAACTCCCGAACCCCTCATTTCACCCCTATTCCTTCACTACTCCCCATATTTCCCTCCCGTTTCAACTTCCAAAGTCTCTCCCTCTATCAACCGATCATTGTTCCCCCAAAATTCTCTAAATCCCTAAAAGTTATCATCTACTAGTCGGAGTTGCTGCTGTGGGTGTCTTCTTGATCACCAAGTACTTTTCCATCTTGTTTTTCTCCAATTCTCAGGTATATGTCTCTAATTTCTACTCATTTATCTTGCATTTTTTTATCAATATGTTTTTTAGCCTAGTTCTTATTGATATGTTCATTTCTTTTATATAAAATTCTATCTAACCTGGGTTTAAAATCTTCAAAATTGTCGTGTTTACAACCCTAGAAATAGGTGATTTTGCAATTCTAGTTTACTAGGTATTTGGGTTAGACAAATGTAGGTCCAAAACGCTACAAATTCAATTTGGGTCATCGTGGATGAATAGGTTACCCCCAGTTCTGTCACTGGTCTACAGAACGAGACACCAATGATGGACCGTCCTACCCATGATGGACCATCGTAGGGTCTGTTACAAAAGCCCTAACACCCCATAGTCCAATTTTATGCAAATGTCCTCAAACAGACATATGCGACGGACCGTCATACCCACGACGGTCCGTCCTGCACAACTGTTCTTCTTTTCAGAGACCCTGTTTCTAAGGGTCTCTCTCAATTTTTCCAAGTGTCCTCCAACGGAAATGTGTGACGGACCGTCATAGCCACGACGGTCCATCCTGCACAACCGTGCTGGTTGTCAAAGACTCTGTTTCTTACGGTCTCTCTCCATTTTTCTAAGTGTTCTCAAACAGAGAAGCACGACGGACCATCATACCCACGACGTCCCATACTGGATGACCGTTATGATGGTCAGAGACCCCTTTCCTAAGGGTCCCCATATTTTTTTCAAGTGTTCTCTAACGGACACCTACAACGGACCGTCGTACCTGTGACGGTCCATCCTGCACATACCGTCATACTTGTCAGAGACTCTCCTTCAGGGTTCTCCATATATACATAGTATAAGTAAGACATGACAGACCCCATGACGATCCGTCATAGTCACGACTAGTCGTCACCTGGTCCGTTGCGTTTCACTGATACTGTAGAAAATTCATTTTATTTTAAATTTTTTTGTGGTTTTGCTTGTCTAGTTTTCCACTTCTCGTACTAATATTGATTCTTTACAGGTACTATCTACTATGGCACCAAATCAAGATCAAGTCTATGCACGCGGGCGTTCAATGTGTATCGCTCCGTCTGCCCGCATGGTCATTGGCTCTGATGATGAGCGTGACCCCAAGTACGTGCCCCCAAACACTTCCACCCCTTCCCGTATTGCACGTGCTGCCAGAGCCACACCCAAAAAGGTGACATCCGGCTTAGTCACTGCCTCCTAATCTGATCAGGACCGCACACTGATCGGCACACCTTCTGGGTCAGCCACCAATAAAGAAGGAGCATCTGGCTCCTTAGGAGTTTTATGGTTGGAGGAAGCCTCCGGCTGTGCTGAGGTTCCCGCACCCGCCACCGCTGCAGCGTTGGCCTCGTCTGATGAGACTGACAGTTCGGAATCCACATCAGGTTCACCATCTCATGCCCTCACCCTGGCTACTTACCAGACCAACCGGTGGTGTGTCGACGGGTAATTTCAAGTCTACTTCGATGCAAAGTTCCTGAATGACAAAGGAGTTATGACTCAAACACTCACATTGGAGTGGCGGGTCCTTACAGGGAGTCTCACGATGATGCCTGAGATCCACAATCTCTTCAGCAGACATCGCTTGGAGTTGACAGCACGTCCATTGGGACGTTGTAGTGAAGAAATGGTCCGAGAGTTCTATGCATCCTACGTAGTGAATCTCCTATCACAGATTGATAGGCGGGCTGCCCCCGTCAAACAGGCCCCACTGGAGCAGGTTTGAGTATGGGGCGTTCAGGTCGATATTTCCCTGCCTGCCATCCGACGGTTTCTGTACGGTGAGGATGTTGATGCTAATCGGACCCCTCTCACTGCCGAGTTTGACAACCGATGGTAGATTGTTAAAGATGGCCAAATCTTGTATGAGCCATCACAGAGAGAGACCACCAAGAGGTGGATGGCCCTACACTTGTCAGTTGATGAAGAGGGTGCCGACTGGGTGAGTGAGCCAAAGGGGGCCATCAAGAAGTCAAACCTGACTTTCACGGCAATGTTTTTGTGGTTGATTGTCCGCCACTGCCTTTCCCCCACAGAGGACGATAATATTGTCACATGGGATCGAGCAGGACTGATGGCAGCGATGATAGTTGGGTTCAAGGTGGATTTCGCGTGGCTTCTACAGGCAGTCATGCACGAGAGGGCTTTTGAGGTCACAACTACTTTCCCTTCCCGTGCATAATCTTTTCTCTCTGCAGGTCCGCAGGTGTGCCTATATGGCACGTTGATCAGCTCAAGACCCCACAATGAACTGTTGATGTCGGCCTCATCATAGATGAGGCCAATGAGTTTGCTCCACGCAGAGGGCCCTGTAAAAAGGTTCCCTTACTTGCTGATGATCTGGCTTATATGGTAGCCCAGGCCCACAAGGCAACGCAGGCAGCGTCCACTTACACTACCCCGGTCGAGTCTACCCCTAGTTGTAGCACTGCCCCAAGCTCCTCCCATATAGCCCCTCAACCCGCGCTGGTCCCGCTTGCTAGGGTCCAAAAATCAGAGGCACAAATGCAGAGGTCTATTACCGAGGCAGAAGAGCGTTTGGAGTGGAAAATGGTCCAGCATACAGAGCGGAAGATCGCTGAGGTTCACCAGCGCTTGGACGCTTTTGAATTGGGGGTGCTAGCCCGGCAAGCTCCTCTGGTGGATGTGTCGACTCTTTAAGCTGCGGTCGACAGTCTCCGCACAGATATTGACACGATCTAAGAAGCTAGGGTGCCTGAGTATGTGGCCCCTTCTGTCGAGCCTGCTGATGACACAATGTTGGCGTCCCTATTCGCCACCTTAGAGATTCCACCACCTCCCCCTAGAGAGCATTCCAAGAGGCGTAGGGATCGAGCAGAGGATGAGGCGCAAGCACGGAAGAAGGAGCGCCATGAGATGGAGGCTACGAGGAGAGCCTCGCTTGCTGAGGAGGAGGCGCACGAGATGAGAGCAAGAGAGCTAGCGGCAGGGGTGTCTAGCTCCTGAACTGTGGAGATAGCAGGAGGCACTGCTGATAGTGTT
The DNA here is from genome assembly GCF_036512215.1 of Solanum lycopersicum. Classification (NCBI taxonomy): domain Eukaryota; kingdom Viridiplantae; phylum Streptophyta; class Magnoliopsida; order Solanales; family Solanaceae; genus Solanum; species Solanum lycopersicum. The sequence goes on from NC_090808.1 coordinate 40,254,798, forward strand.
ATTGTTGCTGAGGACACCACTGAGGGTGTCCAGATTACAGAGGAAGTGGGTTCCAGGGAGCCGGACCCACCAGCTTGCTGATCGCCGGCTCTTTGCGCCACAAGTTTGCTTCACCTACCACCCTAGTATTTAAATTTTTTATTCATTGGGGACAATTGCATGTTTTATTGGTTGGGGGTGGTGTAAATGGAAACTGAGTGCTAGGGTGAAGTCTATGTAGCCCAATTCACTATTCTCTTTTGGGGTTTTCTTGCGTGTGTTCTTTTTCCCCAAAAGACTGATTACTTTTTCGGTTGAACTGGCATGTATATCTTGTGTACATAGTTTAATTCTGGAGCATGATGGCTAAAATGGTATCCTAATAAAATGGAAAATGATGCATGACTAGGCATAGAAATTGATAAGTGTGTGGCTCTAAGCATGACATAGAGTTACACCACTGCATTACCCTAATTCTAAAATTCGAATTAGGTGTTTGATAATCTGGTATAGTGATGAGATGTCAAGTAAGTGTGAGGAGAATTTGAATAATCCACTATTTGTACTGAGCTAGAACTTGCCTGGTTAGTCCTGCAAAAAGTAAGTTGTCATAGACAATTAGGAAAGGATCATAGCCCCTTCTTCAATATAGCCCATTTTTAGCCTAAATAAAAGAGAACCAAAAGAAATTTATCCTTGTTTAATCCAAATGATCTGAGCTTAAATTAAAACTTTCTTTTTCACCCCAACTGATCTTTTTTGGGAATAATGTGTTGGCCCTGGTCCATCCTTTGACATGTGCACATCAGCTTATGCCAAAAGTATAATTTGATGGTGGCTAACGCCGTAAGAAACCTTCATTATGGCCCTGACCTAACTTTGGGTATTTTGTACTTTGACCATGGAAAAGCCATGAGTTTTGGGTGGCTATTATGAGGAATGCTCTGGAAAGTGGGGTTGAAAGAACAAAGAGAGAGAAAGAACAAAAGTAAAGTGACTCAAGAATTAGTTGAAACAAAAGTAAAGAAAAAGAAAAATATACAAGAAATACAAGTAAGAAAAGAAGAGAGTCACATACACAAATGAAGAAAGAAGAGAAAATAGAAAGGTGAAAGAATATGAGCAACTGGGAGAGATAAAATGATAGAAAATGGTATGTTTAGCCGATATGTCAAGGAGGGAAAAAAGTCACTAAAGTATACCTAAATATACCCTACTTGACCCTGAGCCTATGTTACAAGCTAAGAAAATCCTATGGTGATCATAAGGGTTGTATAGCGAACTTAAGGCAGTGAAAATAAAGGCAATATTATGGCAATATGTATTACTGAGCGTGAATTTGTTCTGAGAGCGAGTTTTGAAAAGTAATCCTTATAGTCAGACTGAAATCATTGTGTGAAAAATGAGAATTTTGTTTGAAAGTGAGGACACTAGTTGCAATACTGGAAATATAGCACCTCGGTGATAAATTTAAGAGGATAGGTGTTAGTGCATGGTGAGTCTGTGTCATGCTCTGATCCCACATAATTCAAGTCTAATAGTTATAGCATGCATAAATTTGATGAGATTAGTCGGGATGTAAAGTTAAATGATTGCAAAGGATAAAACATGGATACTATTGTACAAAGATGTTATATTGAGTCATAGTGCGTCGGTTGAGGACAAACAATGAATTTAAGTTGAGAGTGTTGATATACCGTGGTGTCACGATATTATTAATACTTTTTTCGTAAGTTTAGTGTGTCCAAAAGCCTTTTTGTGCTAATTTTTATATAAGTTTCTCTTTATTTGCAGGAAATCTATCCAAATATGAATGCGGAGATTTTGAGCGAAAAAAAAGAGACCACCTACGGATCTTGTGACGGTCCGTAGGTGGCAGCGTAGTGCAACTGCTGAAGGAAGATGGGGATGTTTGACTAAGTGTATGGTTACGGAGTCCGTGGTGGTCTGTCCTGTAGGTTTGTCATGCAGTTAAGAGAAGTAATCCCACTACCCATATTCCAAGAGTTTAAGTGTTTTTGAACGAAGACCCTCGACGGACCGTCGTGTCTGTGACAATCCTTCATACTTGCCGTCGAGGGTAATGAAGAGAGCAGCAGAATTAATTGCACAAGTATGGGACGACAGATTCCATGACAGTCCATTGTGACCACGACGATCCATCGTGAGGTCCGCCGACCCAGCCGCGTTTTGACAGATTTCCAGCAAATAGATCCTTGTTTAATTAGGTTTTTATTTTCTATAAATAGTTCAAAAACCTCATTTTTGAGGTTAGACACCGTATTGTTAGACACCTTATTGTTAGACAACATATTGTGAGACTCTGTATTATTAGTGATTGTTGGTGATTTTTGTTGATTAATCAAGCAAACTTTCAGATTTTACTCTTTCTCATTGAAGTAAGTACATGAATTCTTATATAATATATTTGAATATTGTGATTATGACTATGGGTAACTAAACTATATAACTAGGGTTGTGGGAGCTATAGGCAAATAATGCGGTAAAACCTAACTAAAATACCAACTCTAGAATAGTGTTTTGCATGTATTAATAATTCTTTCGCTTAGAAGTCTTTTTAACGGATGGCCAACATTAGAACTCACATTAATGCTACATGCTGGATCAAGGAGGAAGATAATAGGAAAAGAATTATCAACATAGATTTAGTGTATACTATCTAATAGGCTAGTATTGATTGGTATTAGGTAACAACTTAGTCAAATATCGAATACGATGCTTAATATTAGGTAAAGATAAGGGTTAGGATAGCAACACACGTAGCCAGACCAAGGTACGGAGTGAAATTTTCTAGATGTCGGACCAAGGATTTAGAAATACATAACTTATCACTTTGCATGCAAGATACTAGGAAAGAATTTTTATAGTTAGAATTATCAAGTTATTAACCTGTGGGGAACACGTAAACCCTAGTTACTTTGGTTAATTGATTAAACTCCAACATTCGAAGTTGTTAAGTGTCTCTTTCAATTTCGTTAGTTGTTTTCATTCATTTAGAAATACAAGCCCCCCTTTTTATTGTTTTTGCTTTCCAAGGAAGTAATTGACCGAACAATAGTAATAATAGGTTAAAGTTAAGTCAAAACTATTTTCCTCGTGGGAACGACCCCAACCTCACTAGTTGGGTTATTTACGTGACATGATCGCTTTACTTCCTATTTGAGAAGTAAGTTTGAGTGTATCACCTAACTCCAAATCTTCTTCCAAAATTGCAATATCCCAAGAAGTTGTAAACCCTAGTTAATTTAATTTCATTACTCCTACTCTAAAATTGAGGCCTATGAATCTAGTATGGGGTGATTTCGCTAAGGATGAGGTAGTCGTTCCTATGACTGTGTCTCAAAGTATTGACAACCTTCATTAGATTGAACTAAAGTACAAGAACAAGTCAATGTGTTCTCAAATGGAAGAATGGGGGATATTAGTATGAGGGAAGGGGTCTAGAATCTTGCATTTTAACAACAAGGGAAGAATTGATGTTTATTTGAAGCATGTCCTCACTACGGTACACAAAGTGACTCAAAAGGTGTTAGGAAGTTCCATGGTAACAATGTTACTCAGACAGAGAGGATAAGGAGGAAAAGGCAAGAAGGGTCACTACCTTAGGAACCCACATCCACTCATGCACTTGTTGAAGACAGTGAAACACAATCTTAAGACATTATCAGATATATATCAAAACAAATGGAAGTTTAGGATGAAAGAGTAAAATCTAGGGGAAATAAGAAAAGAACAAAGAAATCCCTTACAAAAAGAGAAAAAAATGTCAAAACGAAAATCTCATGTGAAAAGAGTACAAGTGAAAGGAAATGTGAATGTCAAACCATTAATATGAACTAGTCCTAGGGTTAAAAATCAGAGTGAAAAAGTACAAATGACGAGGGAGGAGAGAATTTTGAAGATGGAGCTCCAAAAGGTGTTAAATGGAAAAGTCTTTGCAACTAATATTCCAAATGAATTTTGCATGGCATCACTATTTTATGTTGTTATCATTAAATAGTGGAATCATCATTTTGAACCACGTGTTCCATATTTGGAAAAACCTGAAATGTGGGAATTTTACTAAAAAAATGGAACTATAGGAAGATGGAGGAACAAGGACCACTGTTAGAGATGTTGAAATCTGTTTGAACGAGGAAACTCTACGGATAATTCTGGGGGTACATGTGGCAGGAGTTCAGTCCATTGAAGGGTGCAAAGCCTCTGGAGAATTCACCAAGCCTGCCACAAAGCGAATGGAAGCCAGACATGTTGCGTTACCTAAGAAATATCTCGAGGGAATATTAGTTGATGTTTGAATTTGTCAACAAAGTTCTAGTTCCTAGGAATGAGAAGAGTACTATAGCATCTGCAATAGACTTATTTATAATGAAAAAGCTTGATTATCTTAAGGAGATAAATCTTCCTGCACTTATGCTCGAACACATGCACATAGTCATGACATGGAAAAGGGCAAAGCGGGGAAACCCCAATGGGTAACTATTAATTTTGTGTTAAACAACTTTGAAGTACATTAGATATGGCAGTATCGGGTACAACCAAGAAGACGTTCACTAAGGATACACTACTAGAATGTGAGTGCATGGAAGAACACACTCAAGATCGATATCAAGGTCTTGAAAAGCAGGCTACTCTCAAATGAGAGGTAATGGATCTTACAATAATTCTCAATAACAAGGAGCTTGCAATTTCCAAATTTAAATCTGAACTTTAAAAGGAAATATCAAGAAGACATGGTACCAGTCAGTCCAATGAGAAGGTGCTACAAAATTTGAGGAATGATAATGCACTCTTATAGACAAAAAATTTGTTACATAGTGAGGAACTCAAGGACCTCAATAGGCAACTTATCTTGTCTCATGAAGATTCCGATGAGCGAATGCTTATACTTATGCACACCATCACTTCCATTCCCCCTCCGTCTGAAATATGTCTTAGTTGTCCTGAGTCTTTTTGTTTTTATTTCCTCTTGTGTACTAAACTCCTGTAGCTTTGTGTTGTGACTACATTCAGTTGTTAGTATATATAATATGATGCTCTTTCTATTTATTCCATTGTTATGTGTTGATATAGAATCTCTTAATGCTTTCATACACATGTTATGTGTAGCCTATGGCCCTGGAATCTCTTGTATGGCTTGCATTCAACATGCATATGTTTACTCTCTCTACTTTTCAATGTTTTCAAAAGGAGGAAGGTGTTTTTGTTTTTTATATCTTCTATATTCAAAAGTGTCTAAAAATAAAGGTGGAATTATTTAACTTAGCGGCAATATAGCTTTGTCATGTATGGACTATTGAACTCAAGGTGAACATAGTTATCTTTTGAATGAATATTGTATACTCATGCGGGAGTTATGCAGGTTGTTTGTAATCATCAAAGAGGGGGATAATTAAAAGTGCTGATGCTCTTAGATGTTTTGATGATCCCTTCAAAAGTGTCGGTACCTGGTCTATTGCAAAGTATGAGAACTCATCCATTTGTTAAAATGTTGTACAACTGTAAAAGTTGTCTCCATTAGAGAGTTGGTGAAACAGCAGATTACTTCACCTATCAGAAGCGGGGAGGTTGTTTATTTGATGGGTAATAACTCTTCATTTTATAAATCAAAAGAACAATAACGATATTGATTCATTCATTCAAAGAGAGAGACTTTGAAGATTCAAAATGGCAAGGGACCTAATCGGGTGCTTCTAGTGTTTTCTCTACTAGTTGTAATTTTGATTGCATGTAAGTGTTCTTATATTGTACAAATCATTTCACTTGTGAAATAAATGTTTCAAACTTCTGTGAGTCGTTGTAAGAACTTAGCTAAGTTTAATTTAGGTTCTTACTCTAAAAATATATTAATTAGGTTAGGATTAGTATAGTGGGCATTATAGTATATGCTTTGGCTTATCTAAGATATAAGGTGTATTGGTTAGTGTGGAGATTAGCAGGCTATTCTCGTATTGTAAACCTTTTTTAATTTTGGTTGGAAAAGATTAGTAAACGCAGTTTAAAAATTCATGTTGAGACAGGTCGTGGTTTTACTCCCTTGAGTAAGGAGGTTTCCACGTAAAGTTGTGTGTTCAATATTTACTTTTGCATTTACTTCACTTTGTACTAGTTTAGCTTTGTTGCGGGCTTGGTCCTATAGATACTGGTGGATGCATACAATCATACAATTGATATCAAAACATGACTTTTCAGTTTAGTTGATGGCTACCCCACCAAACATGGAGGAAGGAGAGTCATCTACTCGACCACCCAGCTTTAATGGGGAATAATATGGGTAGCAGAAATTTCAAATTTTGTCAATATGTTCGTCTATTTGAAAGAGGTTACATAGAAGTTATATCAACTTCCAAAGAGAGTGATAATGAATGACAAAATTCTATAGTTGCAAGGAAATGGACAATAATAGGGTAGAATTGTTCCTTATATGAACCTTACCATCGAAAAACATGCAATTGTTGTCACTTATCCTTATTTAAAATGTTAATAGCAATATATCCATGAACTGTTAGATCAATATGATGTTCTTTAATTTTCATATGGGGTGGAGAATAAATGGAAACATTTGGATGCATGTCATCATTTGGATATCACCAGTAAAGTTGTGAAATAAGGATCCTCTATCAAACTCTGTTTAACAAGAACTATTCACGTAGATTGTCAACAATCCAGTGCATTTTGTTGGCCATAACAGATGAGAGCAATTAGATACAAGTAGTACCATATAATACTTTGAAATGAAACAAGTAGTTTCCAATATTTTTTTATCACCACATAATTAAAAAAAATCTGAATAATAGAAAAAGTACTCTTCTTTTCAAAAGTATTCAAGAATTTAACTACAATAACCACATATCCAGGACTTCTACTTTAACAACAGAGAACTCATAGTCTATAAATGAAGTAAAGCACATAGATAAAGCCTCACTGCACTTGTGTTCAACTGTAACCATTCTTTTTTCTAAACATGAAGGGATGAACTTGGGGTTGTTGGGATTTTGACCTTGTTGTAATTCCATAAAGTTTACTTCAAAGAGCACATGAGGGGAAAGAATAACATGGTCAAGCTGAAAGTTATCATCTTGATGTGACATCTTAGGTCAAAACCAAGATTGAAAAGTTCATTCTCTAAATTAGAGTTTCTTGATTCAACATTATACGTAATAGTGATCATATTTAGTACATGAATTTAATCAGTGATAAATATACCAGAAAGCATACGCAAATTCCCCTAAAAGAAAAATGCACACAATCTATAATTAATGTGAACTTTGTAATTCAATTTGTTTGATTAGAAGGTACAAATGAGAGCATAAAATATCAAATCCAATTGAAATTCTGCAGAAAATTCTTCTATTTCAATCAGTTAAAAGAGATATGTTAAGAAATGAAATACAAAAACTCATCAAGAATTAGATTTTGCTAAGAAAAAGATAAGATTCTTTCAAAACAAAGATCCAATAAGTTTGTCGACAATAAGAAATGGGCCAAAAATGAAAACAACTTTAATAAACTATCCTAGAAGTTAATAGAAGTGATATTATTAGTAGAGATAGGTCGAACATAGAATAGAGAACGATTAAAAGATACATTAAAAATCAAGAATCTAGAGAGTGAGTATATTGAAATGGAAAATCACCACTTACAATTCAATAACTACTTTAGAATCACCGTGTGAGAGACATGTAACAAAAACAGTAATCATATTCAGAGAGGTCAAAATCGAGGCACCAAACTTTAAACTAGGTGAAATCACAATATGTTTAAGAACACAAGTAACCTAATTAGATGACAATATCGAAACAAATGTCAATTTTCACAGTTATTTAACATATTATAGATGAGCAAAGCAATCTTGCTATACTTTAGGTGTTTTGATGATTTTTACAAATGTACAGTCCTAGTCCATGACAAAGTGTTCTCGTCTAGATACAAAAGGGATAGGTTAAAAGTGCAGTGTCTTACTCCAATAGGAAGAGAGAATGAGATTGTATACTTTAGTCTCTCAAAAACTAAAGACCTAGTCCCAAGTAGAGTTCTCTCGTCCACATCGATTATGTGGAACACTTGTAAAGCAGTTGTGTTAGAGGTTGGTGAGGCGTCAGAGTACTACAACAATCAAAATGGACGCAGATGTCTGTCCAACAGTCAATAGCTCTTCATGATTGACTTAATCTACATGACAAACAACAAATATATTCATTCATTCAAAGAAGTAAGTTTCCAAACAATCTTTTCAAGAACTCATAGAGAATATTGCAAGGGACCTGGTCCCTGCAAGACTGCGATATGAAAAGGTTACAAAACAACCCTCAAAAAAGATGTCACCTCTGATGTTGTAAATGAACCTTTTTTTTTCTAAAAAAAGGCTTTCAGCCAATTAATTTGTCTCAACGAGTTTGTCTTGATTTTATATTATCTATTTCCAACAAATACAAACTCATGATTTTGCAAACAAAACTTGGATTTTCTCTGAAAATTCATAATCTTGAAAAGAAGGCCATCATCAAGGAAGAACGTCTCTCAACTCAACAAAGGGACCTGATACAGTGAAGAAGACTCTTTGTTGTATATAGAGATTTGTGTCTTATGTGCATACATTGTAAATCTGATCCTCTATAAAGGATTCAGATCTTGTTCCGATTTCTAATAGTCTAAGTTATCTAGAGTTAGACGATTTAGTGAACAACATTGTTGTTTCTTTTTAAGAATCTAAATCGTCTAGAGGGTGGTATTTTGGTGGGTTGTTATGGTATCCGCTTAGAAAATACTATATTAAGTAGTGAGGTTTAGTATAGTGGGCAGTATTGTATCTGCTCTTGCTGTGATAATTGATAGGACGTATTTCTTAGTGTGGAGATTAGCAAGATAATCTAAATTTGTATAGATGCTCGTTTGTTTGGATATGATTAGTAGAAGAAGTTTTGAAAAGTCATATTGAGAACATGTCGTGGTTTTACTCCCTTGAGCAAGGAGGTTTCCCCGTAAAGTTTCTTGTTCAATCTTTTCTTTCACCACTTATTTTGCTAGTTGTTTTTGTAATCGTGTTGAGTACCGTGTCCTATCAAAACAAGTGGGAATATATTTTTAGTTATTGTTCTTATTGAGTGAAGGGACCTAGTTCTTGACTAATAAGAGGTTGCATACATTCAAACAAGTGGTATCAAAGGTTTGACTATATATGTGGTTAACATCAAGAGAAAAGTTCATGCGAGGAATGATGTCACCAATGAATATGAAAAAAAAGTAAATATCTCACAAGACATCCTGTTGACGGTTAGTTCTATAAACACTGGAAGAATCGGATGAGAGTCTATCTCATGGCTGATGACATTGAAGTATGGGATGTGATATGTAAAGGTCATTATGTGCCAACTATGAAGGTTAAAGATGGAAAGTTCACAAGAGTCATTCCTAAAACTCGATAAGAATATAATGACTCCGACAGACCATTATTCAAGAAAAATCACAAAACAAGGAATCTACTGATCTGTGGTCTTACTGTAAATGAATACATTTGATCTCATCTTGTGAATCGGCAAAGGAAATCTTGGATTTGTTGAAAAAACTTATAAGGGAACTGAGGAAATAAGTAAATCTAATCTAGATCTATTTACTACTAATTTTGAAGGTTTCACCATGAAAGAAGGTCAACCTTTCATGAAATGCACACCACATGCTCCACCATTACATATGAGCTCATGTTCCTTGAAGAATCTGTAAATTTTATCAAGAAAGTCTCTAAGAAACTGGAAATTCTTTCTAGATCTTCGATAAATAATTTTGTGAATGGAAATGAAGCAAAAAAATCTCATGTAATAACTATGGATGCACTATTTTAGCATCTTCAAGCTCTTGAGATGCACAGAAAAATGGAGGGTCATATTCTCGATGACAAAAACAAAGGGGGAAACCAGGTCCATTCTAAGATAGGGAAAAGAAAACATCTTTTCCAGTAAGTGAAGAATTAAATGTCTGCATTGGAAAATTTCTCAAGTGATTCTGAGAATTATGAGCACTCTACTGACGCTCTCATGGAAATATCAGATGTGAAATATGCTCATGAAAAGGTAACTCTATCATACTTTAAGAAAAATGTGTATACCTTTTCTATATGTGAATGGAGAAAGCTAGTTGTTGTACTACTTGATTTGATAAGTGAGTTAACAAAGGAGAATGGTCGTGTGAACAATAGTCTAGCCATCTTGCAAGATTCAAAAATTTCTTTAGTTTCCCAAATGTTTGATATTTCAAATCACATAGTTGTTCTAGAAGCTGAAAATCGAGAACTGAAGGAAAAGACAAATTGGGTAATTAATACAATTTTTAAAGGAAAGAACAACGCAAGCAGCTTGCAATTGGAGCTTAAATGTAAGCTTCACATTGCTGAAATGAAAATAAAATTGGCTTTAGAACGAAATCTTGAACTTGAGAGGGACCTGGTCCGTGCAAAAAGAAGAACTTGAAGAATCTCTCAAATGGACCAATTTTTCCAAGATACCTACAAATCTGAAAGGTCAAGGCAACAATAGTAAAAGAGGGATGAGTTGTGTGAAGATAGATTCCTTATATGATCCCCACAACAAATATGTTTCTGATGCTGATGATCTATTCTGTGTACATTGTGCGCGAGATGGACATCTTAATAGATATTGTCCTATGTTGAAAATAGTATGGAGAAAGTTCGTCAAACTATTCCAAACCAAGGAATAGACTTAAGAAGGGATTTTTTCCTGTTTATGGCCCTAAGTTGAAGAAAAGCAGTCTGCCTTACTGGACAAAAGATTATCTTGTCACTTCATTATATGCTTACTCGAAACTCCGTCTCATATGGGTTCTCGATGCTAACAAGTTATTTTCTATGCGAGTGAGAGGAAGTTGTAATAGTCAGTGGTTGTTCATGAACAACGGAGTCTTAAACATTTGAGTAGGAACTAAAAAACTTCCTCTCTGTCAAGGTACTTAATGGTAAAGGTATCTCTTTTTGTAATGGTAAGAAATGGCACATTCTTGGTGTAGGCAGGACTTGAAAATATGTGGAATACTCATTCAAAATTGTGCAAAGGGTTGAAGTATAATATTTTAAGTGTTTCACAAGTATGTCATGAATGAAATGAAGGTGTAATCCTATTAGAAAATGTGTTGTCACAAACATTCTCTCTTGGGTAATTATCTCGATAGATGAGATGCAAGAACATGTATACTGTCGATCCGGATACTGCTCGTAGTGGTAGTCTCACTTGCCTTAGTTCTCAAGGTAAGAATACTAAAGAGACGTTTTCATGTGAGTGATTCTCTACTGCACAAACTTTTATCAAAGAACACTCTCCTCGGTCTGCTAAAAAATTGTAGATGGCAAAGGTTGTGACTGTGGTGTTAAATAGAAGCGTATCAGACCATGCTTTAGGTGGAATAATAAGGGTTTTAATCTCTGGAATACCTTTCGGGCTGAACTGGTGAACAGTATATGTTTTGTGACAAAAATATGATATTGAGATGTTTGATCTGAATATTGTTGAAAAAATAGTTTTGGTAAACTCTTTCTCCCGAAAGACATATCGGGTGTATAAAAGGGTGGTTATGTAATTCTGGATGAGTCTCAAGGGATTGAGAGAAGTTTCAAAACAAATACGATCTTTACAAGGAGAAACTACTTTAGATTCAGAGAGATGGTTAAAATAGTGAGCTTTTTGAATAACATCCTCTTCATGAATCCAGCAATCTCAAAGAAGCTAATCTATCTTTATGAACCTGATGAGGGACTCTGTCCTCTAGAAAATTCTAAACAAAGAAGATGTAGTTAAAACTGATAATGTGAATTTTGAAGGTGAGAATGAAGAAGTTGATCAAGCTCAATTAGAAAGAAGCTAAGTACGACACTCAGTTCCCAAACAAGCTGATAGGTTGTCACAATTCCTCTTCAACAATGGATTCAAAAGAGGTAAATTGTAAGAAACCCTCTCTTCTAAATCACTAGGAAAAGAATTAGTGATTGGTCAAGTATATATTGATGATGTCATGTTTGGAACAACCCTTGAGAGGATTGTGTGAAGAGTTTGCTGCACTCATGGATAGTGACTTTTTGTGTGAGTCAATGGAATAATTAAATTTATTTTTGGATATATAGATAAATAAAACATCTAAAGGTATACTTGGGTGTCAAGAAAAGTACATGAATGAGTTGCTCAAATGGCTTAACATACATTAAGTAAAGATAATGATAAAGAAGGTAATGTTGTAGTGACCCTCATAATGAACTAGGTAGAAATAGAGTTCTGTGTGTTTCATGAGTTAATAATGTATTAAAATAATTAATTTTAAAATTTCAGGTCATTTTAATAAGTTTGGAAGTCAAACGTCAAGGGACGAGCAACACATCCGATGACTAGTCACCGACATGCTAGTGTATGTTCTAGTGTGTATTTGCATGTTTCATAAGACGTTTGGTGTCTAAAATGGTAGATGAAGAACATAAAACTTATATTACCATGAATAGTGGTTTAGGGTCAAGGTACGAATCCCCAAGGACCACCCTAAGGGTTCTTGAGGAGGACCCAAGACTTGGCATGAAATCTGCCAAACACTGCCCAAATGGAGCCTCTAGTCGACGGACAGTAGATTGAATGATGCCCCGTCATTTGGGGGGTATATCCAAACTTAGTGGTTGGATCTTAGACTTCAATAAATTATTCTTTGAACCAAACGACGCCTAGCAGGACGGGCCATCGTTCAAATGACGCCTAGTAGATGGGTCCATCATTTGGAAGCCTACAACACTGCCTGTACATTTTGACCAAGCTTGGAGTGTTTTGGTAAATTCACCCAAGTATTTCAATGTGTATGGACGGTTGATTTAGGTTTTTCAAGGTATTTTATATTAGTTTATACTCCTAGAACCTAAGTTAGTCTTCACTTTTCAAAGTCAAAATCTCTCACCCAAGAAAAACTCTCTCAAAACCACATTGAAACTTGAACTTAAGGTAGAGCTATGATTGAAGGTTTCAGACATTTTATTCATAAAAATTTTGTTTTTATTCTTCGTATAAGGTATGGTAGTTCATCGTTGATTCTTCTTTCATTCAAGAAGTAATTGCAAAACACTTTTCAAAAGATTTCCAATCTTTTAAATTCTTCTATTTTGAATTCTAAGCATGGGTCTTTGCATGAAAACCTTTTAATGAATGAAATATGATATTTTGCAATGTTAATTGATTATTATATTGTCAAAAACACAATGAACCCATGCTCACGCAAAATCTCATCTTTTGACTTATGAAGTGGGTTTAATATATATGATAAGATAATTTTGGAGTTGTGTTTCTCATGTTGTATTGAGGATTACTTACTGCCTTATTATGCTTTAGGCTTAATTCCTCGACCGCCCCTCAAAGTTGTCCGCATAATTTACTTAGACACCTCAACTAAGACTTGTACCTTTTGAGCACCTAAATTGTTCAAAACATGCACCTATTGAAAAATATTTTTCTTCTTTTATTTACACTTTTTCCAAAAAAGAAAAGCACCCACACCCTCCTAATTATCTTCTTCATAATTTAGTTTGCAAAACCTACTTGATTTTAGCTCAAATTATTTTAAATTTTTTTATATACAAAAAATTTATATCTTCCAAACATAAAGATAAATTATAATAAACTATGAAGATTCAGATTTGAAAGAAAGTCTTCGTATGATTTATTTCAAATCTCATCAAAATAAGGAATAAATATGAAGAAGTTGGAAGAAGATATATGATCATTACATATAAAAAAAGTTAGCCGATATTTATTTATTAAAATTTTCAAACAAAGATTTTTACACAAATTCATATATGTTCATTTAATTTATAAAAAATGATATTAAAAATTTTGAAAGAAACAATTTTTGAGCTATCATTTTCATTTGGTCATCGATATAGAACTGAATAACAACCAACAAAATTTTCTTTCTTCTTCACTCTTGGTATGAAATATATATATACATACATATATATATATATTAGAAAACAATTAATCTTGAAGTTATTTGAAAAGAATAAGATTTTGTAATTTGAGAGAATATGCTTTGGGGAAGAAGATGAAGATGACAGGGGGGTGGGTTGGGGTAGGGTGGGGTAGAATAGGTTGACATTTTTATTTTTTCTTTTTTTTAAAAGATTAGATAGTAAATTTTTGGGTCCCAATTCCAAATGTTATTTTCTAAATAGTCATTTTGTCATGTCACTGTAAGTATATCACACACTCTTCACAGTTTTTGCTGATTATCAAAAAATGTCAAATAGGAACGGTTTTTGTATAGATAAAAGTGCTCAATTGGTACTAGTCTTAGTTAATGTGTCTAAGTGAATTATGTGGACAACTTTAAGGGGCCAGCGAATGACTTAAGCCAATGGTTTATTATGATGATTTTGTGAAATATTTGGAAAAGTTGGCCAAGTCGTGGATGAAAGGTAAGGTGATTTATATGGTTTAGTTCTTATTGAATTATATTTGAGTGGTACGGTCCACCTTTGATGGTAGTGCTTACTTGAACTGTATGAACATATATCTGTGTATTGTGCATATGGCCTTGAAGGCGCTGAATATGTGGTAAAGATGTATTATAACATATATGCATGATATGTCTTAGGAAGTAAAATCTGTATCTTGAAGATGCTATGTCTAATGAGGTATAATGTGAATGTGAAGCATCATAGTGTGTTAAATATGATGAATGTAGATGATCATGTTTAGAAGTCAATCTTATGAATATGGTAATTGTGTGACGAATGTTCTTCCATGTACGTACATACACTACGAATGAAATAATGAAGTTGATGAATTAAATGGGGGGTTTTAGGGTAGACACAAATCATGTGTAGAAATAATTGTCTAGACCAACTCTACTATTCCTAAAGAACTCTAGTAATGAAAAGGAGGATTTTTGGGTGAGAACTCTTCGTGAGTTGAGATGAAGTGTATAGTAGCAACCTCACTATTCCCAAGTCCTTTCCAATGAAAGGTTGGAGGTTGGATACTCTTCATGAGTTGAGATGTAGTATTCGAAAGTAACCTTTAGAGTTTAGTATTCTTCATGATTTGAGATGTATTACTTGGTATAATCTCTTAGCCTATAGCTAATGAATGAAATGAAAGTCTAGAACTCCATAATGACTTATTCCTAGAATCGAGAGGATTTGAAGAAGGGATGTATACTCTTTGTACTTAAAGATGTTGTATCCAACGTACGTCTTGAGATGAGTGCCTTTCGTGAGTAGAGATGAGCTACTTAGAAAGATCTCCTTATCCCTTAATTATGAGACCACTTAGGTTTAGCTATTGGAGATCAATGTAAAGGCTAACAGAATGACCCTACCTTAGGAAAATGGGGATAACTCATGTCAAGCTCTCATAGTCTATGTCAATTAAACCTAGGCCCCGCAAATGAATGTAAATGCACTAATTCTTCTAAATGGTGTTCTACTCAGGGTAGGTGGTGGAATGTGACGCCATCTATCCAATGCACAGATAGATATTTGGAGGGAGTCTCGGTCTGTCCTTATATGAAAATGTATGAATGAATAACAACATGTTGTTAATGAAGTAAGTGGAATTTGTATTTAATGTTAAAGAAGCATGTTTATATTATGTCTTGTATGATGAAATCTATGAAAATGATGAATGTGATGTGCCTAGAATAGAGTGATTACTAAGGAGAACTAAGTAGAAGTAGTAGTGTGGGATGCTACTTTAACATTGCAGTAAGTGTAACTTGGGGAATGTCTTGGATGAGGGTAAGTTCCTACATGCATATATGTTTCTTCTAGTATCTCAAGTAGTGAATGTTGACTTGTTGAATTGAAATGAAGCATGCTTATCTTAAGTAGTCGTAAGGATCACAAAGATGTGTATTGACAAGGTTGTATGGGCGGTCACTTCATGTCTTACCTAGGTGAGACTTAGGATAATATTGGATAGGAAGGTCTATATGATAAGGGGATTACATGATAAATGAGTCTAAATGTTGAAGTTATGGATGTTTTACCTTGTATGCTAAATAATGAATTTTATAATGCTTTGTAACTTGATTTCTGAAGGTTTTAATAAAATAGCATGAAAGGGTTAACTAAACTAAAATGTCCTTTTTAGAATTTTTTTGCATAATGCCATACTTAGCACAAATTTTATACTATCCCCATACTCTTCTATATTCAAAAGTATAGGTAAAAGGCAAGTGAAGGTTCTTAGAAGGCAAAGCTTGGGAAATTGTTTCTCTCAACATTGGTATGTTTATGATCGAGGACATAGACTATGTTTCTTTTAGTTCCTTTATTTTATGACTTGTATAAAACATAGTATGTTTTCTTTTAATGCCTAGGGGCATGAATCTACGATGTTAAAACATGTTCAAGTTGTCTTGTCATGATAAGACTTGTTCCTTAGCTTTTATAAAAGAGTTTCTCTTTAGTTATTTTGTGAATTTTTTTTAATTATGCTCTACTTTTCA
Organism: Solanum lycopersicum; assembly: GCF_036512215.1. Lineage (NCBI taxonomy): Eukaryota > Viridiplantae > Streptophyta > Magnoliopsida > Solanales > Solanaceae > Solanum > Solanum lycopersicum. The sequence goes on from NC_090808.1 coordinate 40,271,277, forward strand.
TACAAATATAATGAGAGATAGCTAAGAATCTTGTACAGGACATTATAAAGGTCAAGAACACCATGTAACTTATATGTGGTGCTCCCCAGTCATTATAAACTTGGTATCAGAGCTAGGTTTATAGAACAGTTTAGGGTCCAAAGTCACACACGCCACGTCTATTGGAGTTTTGTTCATCGGTGTAGTCGCGACACATCTATAAGCGAGAGGCTATAGGACGATAGTAGTTTTCCTTTTTCGATTAATCTTGTATTGTTTCATAAAAGTTATTTTTTATAAGTTTCTTTCCTAATCTCTTCTCTTGTATTTATGGGATATGTAGGCAAGAAGGGAACCCGCAAGAACATGGGAGTAAGGAGTAGTTAATGATGGAGTTCATCCCCGGGATGAGCAAGTCCCTATAGCTAATCAAGAGAATGTGAATGAGGTGTCTCCTTCTCAAGTGCCCCAAGGTTCTTAAACTCCCAATGTTGGAGATGATATGTCTAATATGGATATAAGGTATTCTCTTCAGGCTTAGACCAAAGTCATGAAGACTCAAGCTCAAGTCGTCACAAATTATGTGGTTGCGCAAGTTAACATAGGAAATGGACCTCAACCCAATGCAAGTACTCCCGTTTCTAGAACTCGTGACTTCATGAGGATGAATCCTTTCACTTTTAATGGCACTAACGTAGATACAAGGCTTCGTAGATGAGGTGTTCAAGGCGGTGGATGTTATGCATGGGAATCCTAGAGAGAAAGAGGAACTAGCTATTTACCAACTAAAAGATGTGGCACAAGTATGGTTGGAGCAATGGAGGGATGACAAACCTATAAGGTAAGGCCCGGTAGATTGGGAATTTTTAAGACAGATTTTCTTGATAGGTTTTTCCCCATATAGATGAGGAAGAAAAAGTTAGTAGAATTCATGAACATTCGTCAAGGGAGGATGAGTGTGAAGGAATATCCTCTCAAGTTGACCCAACTCTCTAATTATGCCCCAACCTTGGTATCCAAATCAAGGGATGGAAAGAATAAGTTTGTGATTGAGGTTTCTAGTTTGGTTGATGAAGAGTGTCATACGACAATGCTCCATCATGATATTTATATCTCTAACCTCATGGTGTATGCTAAACAAATTGAGGATTCCAAGCTTAGGAAGATAAATAGAGATGGGAAGAGGGCTAGGTGGGATGAACCAAGTCAACCTATGTCTAAGAAGAGTTTCTATAATCAAAATTCTTTTATGGAGTCGGCTACACTTTGAGATGCCTATATGTACTAGATTTGGGAAGAAACACTTGGATAGGTGTCTTGATGGTATGGATGGATGTTTTATATATGGTATTAGGGTACATAGGATAAGGGATTTCTCGTTCCTCAAGGCAAAAGGGAGGGATACAAACCAAGATCATTGGGACAGTCCAGATCCTAATGCTCCAAAGAAGAATCATTTTTATGCATTTTAAGCTAACAAAGAAACTAATCCATAATGAAGACCTCGGAAAGTCATAGTTCCTTATTGTTGTGTTGATTTGATTTAGATGGTTTACCCTGGGGGGAATGAGTTGAGTAGTGAGTGGTTGACATCCTTTATCTATTCCTTCTATTCTTACTCAAGCTTGAAACAAAAATTCATAGTAGTTTGATTGTGTTTTTTAGTCTTGGATATGAGTACGGGTTATATTTCTCCTTATGTTATAAGTGTTATTGTTTATCTAATGTTTTTCATGCTATTGATGATATCATAGATATCTGAGTATCTTGGTAGTTAATCTATAATTGTCATGTCAATGTGTAGCTAATGATATTTGCATTACTAGCTTCTAAGTTGTTATGTTTATTTAGTAGTGTGTGATTTTGAAGTTATTACATGTTTAGCTTTATAGTGATATGATGGGCATGTCTAATGTTTTAGAAGGTAGTTCCTCTATAAATGAAATGAAAATAATAAAGTAATTGTGCACTTTAAATTGTGAAAATAGTTCTAAATTTGCTTGTGTTACTTAGAGTGCTCAATGATATCAAGTTGGTATTCCTTGTAAGTTTGGTGCATGGATATGAATTTTATGCCCGTGATGATGAGTATTGTGAGCTGCTAGTAGAGTCGTTGATGTCCTTGAAAGTGTTAAATATCATTCGAGGATGAATATTTTTCCAACTAGGGGAGAATGAAGGAACCCTCAAAATGAACTAGGTTGAACTAGAGTTCTGTATGTGTTTTATTAGTTAATGATGTATTAAAATAAGGAATTTTAGTATTTGATGTCAGTTTGATATGTTTGGAAGTCAAATGTTAAGGGACGACCAAGACATTCGACGACTACTGACCTAGGTGCTTGTGTATGTTCAGTGTGCCTTTGCATGTTTCATGAGTTGTTTGGTGTCTAAAATATAGTGGTTGAGGACCCTACGACCTACATTACAATGCGTAGGGGTTTAGAATCCGGGTATGCCTCTCCAAGGATCACCTTAAGGGTCCTTCATTAGGACCCATGATTTTGCATGAAGTTTGTATAACACTGCCCAGATGACGCCCATAGTCAACAACCAATAGATTGAATGACACCATCGTTTGGAGGAGTAGCTCAACTCTTGGTGGTGGGAGATTATCCCCAAACAAATTACTCTCTAAACCAAATGTCGCCCAGTAGGACGGCCATCTTCAAACAACGCCCAATAGATGGGTCTGTCCTTTAGAAGCCTGCAACACTGCCTATGCATTACGGCCAAGCTTGGGGTGTTTTGGTAAATTCACCCCAAGTATTTTAAACTGTATGGACGGTTTTTTTAGGGGTTTAAGGGTATTTAAAGTTAGTTAATACTCCTAAAACCTAAGTTAGGCTCACGTTTCAAAATCAAACCTCCTACCCAAGAAAAGCACTCATCATTGAAGCTTGAACTCAAGATAGAACTAGGATTGAAGGTTTTGGACGTTTTCTTCATCAAACTTTCATGTTTCTTCTTCCTATAAGGCATGATAGTTCATCCTTGATTCTGATTTCATTCAATGAGACATTCCAAAGACTTTTCTAGAAGGTTTCAAATCCCTTAAATTCTTCTATTTTGAATTCTAAGCATGGGTATTTGCATGAAAATAATTTATTAAATGAAATATGATATTTTCAATGTGAGTTGATAATTTAAAGGTCAAAAAGTCAATGAACCCATGCTCATGCAAAATCTCAAATTTTGACTTATGAGGTGGGTTTAATATATATGATTAGATAATGTTAGAGTGGTGTTTCTTATGTTGTATTGTGAATTACCTACTGACTTATTAAGCTTTATCATGATGATTTTGTGAAATATTGGGAAAAGATGGCAAAGGCTTGGATGAAGGGTGAGCTGGTTTATATGGTTTAGTTATAATTGAATTGATCTTGAATGGTATGGTTCACCATTGGTGGCAGTGTTTACTTGAAGTATTTGAATATATATATATATATATATAAATATATATATATATATATATATATATATGTCTCTGTGTGTGTGTTTTTGTGTATTGTAAGTATGGCCTTGAAGACATTAGTATATAGTAAAGATATGTTAGAATGTATGTGTATGATATGTCTTAGGAAGTAAAAATGTGTATCTTGAAGATGCTATGTCTAAATGAGGTATAATGTGAATGTGAAGCATGATAGTTTGTGAAATATGATGAAAGTAGTATTACCATGTTTAGAAGTCAATTTTATGAATATGGTGATTATGTGAAGAGTGTTCTCACATGTAATCTCACACACACTATGAATGAATGAATAAAGTAAATGAATGAAAATGGGGGATTTTAGGGTAAACACTAATCATGAGTACATATGAAGTGTCTAGACCAACCCTACTATTAATAAAGAATTGTACTAATGAAAGGGGGATTCGGGTGAACCTTCTTTATGAGTTAAGATGAAGTGTTTCGTAGCAACCTCACTATTCCTAAGAGCTTCCCAAAGAATGGTTGGAGCTTTGATACCATTACTGAGTTGATATGTAGTATTCGAAAGTAACCTCTAGAGATTAGTATTCTTCATGAATTGAGATGCAGTACTCGGTAGATTCTATTAAACTATAACTTATGAATGATATGAATGTCTAGAAATCCATGGGGACTTATACTTAGCACTGAGAGGATTTGAAGAAGGGGTTCATACATTTCATCAGTACAGATGTTCTATTTTATGTACCTTTCGACATGAAATCTCTTCGTGAGTAGGGATGAGTTACTTATAACCGATTTTCTTATCCCTTATATGTGTCAGCACATGTTTAGCTATTGGAGATCCATGTAATGGCTAAGAGAGCTACCCTACCATAGGCAAGTGGGTATCCCTCGTCTAGTAGGGGTTAATACATGATTCTATGTCTAGCTTTCAAGGTCTATCTCATTTAAATCTTACCCCCACAAATGAAAGTAAATGAACTAAGTCTTCTAAAGGGTGTACTATTTAGGGTAGGTGGTTGAATGGGACGACATCTATCCATTGCACAAGTAGACATTTGGAGCGAGTATTGGTGTGTCCTTATATGAAAACGTATGAATAGGCTACTACATAATGTTAATGAATTATGTTTACATTGTGTATAATGTTAAAGAAGCATGTTGATATTAAGTCCTGTATGATGAAATCTATGTAAATGATGAATGTGGTATGCCTAGTCTAAGGTGATTCCTAAGGAACACTAAGTGGAAGTAGTTTTTATGAGATGCTACGTTAACATTACACTAAGTGTAACTTGGGGGTTGTCTTGGAGGATGGTATTTATGTGAAGTTTCTAATTCCATGTAGGTTTCTTCATGCATACGTAGGTAGGACCTAGGATAACTTTGGATAGGAAGGTCAATATGATAAGTGGATTACGTGATACATGAGTCTACAGTTAAAGTTATGGAAGTTTTACCTTGCATGCTAAATGATGAATTGTATGATGCTTTGTAAATTGATTTATGAAGGTTTTACTGAAAAATTCATGAAAGTTTTATATCATCTAAAATGTCCTTTTAAGCATGTTTTTTGCATAATGCCATACTTAGTACAATGTTTGTACTAACCCCATACTCTTCTATATTCCAAAGTATAGGTGGAAGGCAAGTAAAAGTTCTTACAAGGCAAAGCTTAGGAATTGATTCTCTCAAGATCGGTATGTCCTCATATGATCGAGGACATAGACTATGATTCTTATTGTTCCTTTCTTCTAAATAGTTGCATAAGACTATGTTTTTTCAATGTAAAGGATCGTGACCCTATAATATTACGACGTGTCTAAGTTGGCTTGTGATGATGAGATCTGTTACATAGCTTTTATAAAAGAGTTTCTTTTTAATTATGTTGTGAAAAATTTTTAATTCCGACTACTTTTCATACTTATGTAATGAATGATAGCTAAGAGGCTTGTACAAGACATCCGAAAGGTCAAGTATGTCGTGTAATTTCTTGGGGGTGCTCCCCGACCGTTACAAATATCATCACGATGTTTTGCAAAATGGAAGTTCAAGTGAATTATATCTTCACTGAAACCCTAAGCTAGGACAAATTGTATAATATTGTAGGAACTTAGCTACAGGGAAGAAGATTGTATAACATTCATGGCAATTGACGCCTACTCAAAGACGCGGACCTGCTACCTGTTCAGAGAAATTGAAGGTGTTGAAAGAATTTCATGTTATGGTTGCCTACATGATTCCTACTCTCATTGGGACTAATTTGAAGCTATATGTTTATGAACCTGGTTTGGAGACTCTATCCATGTACAAATAAATCACATTTGAGGATTATTAAGAGAATGCAAAGACATTTGAATAATACAGGGACCCGATTCTATCATATCCATCAGAAGACTTTTTTATTTAGAGTTCATGGTGATTTGATAATGTTGGGTATCAAGCTGATGGAAAGAGTACCTAAAGAGTGTGTTATGTTAATGATCTTTCACACATGGGGAATTAAAACAAAAGATTCAATTGTTTTTCAAAAACAGAGGCAGAAAGTGTGGCAAATGCAGCTTAATAGGTTCAAATCTTGTGGATCAAGCAACATCACGAAGCTCCTAGAATACCGGCTGAGATATTCAAACTAATATTGGGAATGGTGAAACCTTCTTTTATGGATCCTGCCTGAAGCAATTAACTCTTTCATGATTATGCAAAGGGAACATGTATAACCATTTTTCAATCATGTGTGTTTTAGCAAATGCAGTCTCACCTTTTGTAGGTATACACACATCGAAAAAAAGGCTGAAGGAAAAAGGAGGTCAGGAAACATCTAGGATATTCCATTCAAACTCATAAAGGGACCTGGTTCGTTCTCGAAGGTTAGCACTCTTAACATTGTACTTTAATTATGCATGAGAATCATTGCAATTTCCAGATGTCTGTCATTCAGTAATTTGACTGTTGTCTCATATTTCGAGTACCAATTCCCCTTCCAAATATCATAGTTTTTCAAAAACCTCTTTTCTCTTCATTCAAAAACACCTCATATTCTTAAAATCTTTGTTCTTACTTGACAATTTTCTAATCAAATTTTTTTTATGTACGGAGGGGGACTAGGTTCACCAAGCAAATGGAAGAAGTGAAAAAGATGTTCAAAAGGGTAAAGTTCAAAAGGGTAAAGTTGATATTCTTAAAACTCAAAGTATCTAAACAGAAAGGTGTCTATTAAAAAATTTATTATTCCTCAATTATTGATTTGTTTATCTCAGAAATAAGTTTGATTTGTTCAAATCTTTGTGCCATTAGAAACTCAGGTTGGAGTTGGAAGTTATGACAGTTGTTATTAGTAACAAAGATACCGAAATGATGTGACTAAGAGATTCGAAATAGCACTATCATAGGGACTAGGTTGAAAAAATAAATTGGTCGTCCCAATGGTTCTACATGAAGGTTGGACAGCAACGAATGTGAATCAAGAGAGTCTTATAAAAATACAATGATAAGGGATATGCTCTACCAATTATATTCTTTCATTCCCTTGCCTCTAAGTCATCCCTTCTCGTCCTAACTCTCTATGTCAGTCCTCATTCCTATTTTAGGACATTATTCTCATTTTCATCTGTAATCATATTTGCAATGCTTTGATGAGATCTTTTATTTATGGATGAAAAATGTCTTGTTTCTACTGACTTGTCTCATTACTTTATGAATTTTTTACTCATGCTCATTGTTGCCTAAGTGGCCATGTATTTTCTTGAACTGCATCTCTATCATGCTACTTTAACCTTTTTTATGATGTCAAAAAGGTGGGGGGGAACTGTTAAGGTATGAGATCCATTATGTTAGGGGGCAAAATGCTAGCTACTTGTAGAGGAAATGGTCATAGAGATAGGGTGAATAAACACTAGATTCTAGAAGAAGACATGGTCAAGGAGTTAGGGGGAATCAATACTATCTACTTGAAGAGGACCTTGTATTGCCGATAGGGGGAAAATGTTTGTCATCATCAAAAAGGAGGGAAATGCTATTTTGATGTTTTGATGATTTGTTAAATTTCAGGGATGATGAAAATATAATTACTTGAACAGTTCTTGTTGAAAGGGGGAACATGTGAATAAATTTGTTATCATTAAAAAAATAGATAAATGTTGTTTTGATAGTTTAATGATTTAAAAAACATCAAGAATGATGAAACTCTAGTTACCTAAGAATTATTGTTGAAATGGGGAATTGGTGAATAAGTTTTTTATCATCAAAAGGGGGGGGGGACATTAGTTTGGAGATAATATAACATAGGGATCTAACAAGGAATCAAATACTTGTATTTGTATTGTTTACAATGAAAAGAATGAATAAAGTTAGTGTGAGGAATATTTGTGTGTAATCATCAAAAAGGGAGAAAATGTTATATTTTAGTTGTTTTGATGATCGTCACAAATGTACCGACCTGGTCACTTTAAGAGTGTTCTCGCTAAAATATATATGGGGCACAGATGTACAACTATCATGTCCGGTGGTAGGTGAAAAATGTAGGTCCTACACCAAACGCAAGAGCGGATGAGATTGAAATCTTCACTGTCTCACAAAATGACCTCTAACAGGCAGAGTTCTCTCATTCAAATCAATTATGGGGAATAGTTGTAAAATTCTCTTTTCAGAGGTTTGTGAGGTGTTAGAGTACTACATCAATCAGAATGAACATAGATCTTTGTCCAACGGTCAATAACTCTTGATGCTTGGCTTAGTCAACATGATAAACAACAAATAAAGTCATTCATTCAAAGAATGAAGTCAGCTAGCAAGTCTTTCAAGAACTCATAAAGAAGTTTGCAAGGGACCTAGTCCAAGCAAGACTGTGATATGAAAAAGTGACAACACAACCGTCAGAAAAGTTGTCACCTCTGATCTAACAGCTTAACAACTCTTGTGAACAGCAGGCTTTCAGCCAATTTAATTGTGTCAAAGAGTTTGGGTTGATTTTATATTATCTCTTTCTAATAAACACAAACTCAAGATTTGACAAAACAAAACTTGGATTTTCTTCAAAAAATCATAAGCTTGAAAAGAAGTTCATTTTCATGGAAGAACATTACTCAACTCAACAAAAGGACAAGATATAGTGAAGAATAGTCTTTCTTGTATTTATAACTTTGTGATTATGTGCTTACATTGTAAATTTTATCCTAATCTATGAAGGATTCATATCTTGTTTCAAATTCTTAAAGTCCAAGTAATCTAAAGTTAGGTGATTTATTGGGCAACATGGTTATTGCTTGGTAAAAATCAAAATCGTCCAGAGGGTGGTGGTTTAGTGGGGTATCCACTTACAGAAGTCTATATTAATCACTGAGGGTTAGTATATTGAGCAATGTTTTATCCTCTCTATGTCAACTAAGTGATAGGAGGTATTGCTTATTGTGGAGATGAGCAGGCTAATCTCGTTATGTAAAATGACTTTTACTTTTCCTTGGAGAAAATTAGTGGAAGCAGTTTCAAAAGTCTTGTTGAAAACAGGTCGTGATCTTACTCCATTGAGCAAAGAGGTTTCCACTTAAAGTTGTTTTTTCAATCTTTATTTTCAACACTTATTTTACTAGTTATTATTGTAACTGTATTGAGGACGTGGTCCCATAGAAACAAGTGGACTCATAATGTTAACACAGAGCAGAATATGGAACATTTAAATTCTATAACAGTATTCCCAACTAAGCAAAATTATTATGCACATTAAAAATGTGCATAACTGCCTGCCAGAAAAATCATTGCAACCGCTTGTAGGTAAATCCTCGTTAAAAATCATTCGGCCGGCTGAAATTTTTAAGCTTTTTCATTGACTAGAGACGTTCTAGAAGATTCAGTTGCTGAAACTCGTTTTTACGTCACTAGCAGAAGCACTGAAAATGAGCAATTAATATCTTAATTTACATATGTCGGTAGCTTTGATAACGCTAACTCTCCCAATGATAGCTTTGAAAAATCATATTTCGACGAAGTTGGATAAATGTATGAACAATTTCCAATTACAATCCTTTTGAATAGCAATGCATGAATCATCAATTCTTCACTATTAAAAAATTTACAGATTTAAGGATAATTGAAAATTGGAAGCGAGAGATTTGACCTGTGAATAAGCAGAGAATTTTTATATTGTACCAAACAAGGTATTACTAATACACACATACATTATTTTCCTAATACACTATACCAAGCCACGCACCAACAATACAACATTGGCAAACTCTTCTAGCTTGGAATGTATGAAACTGTGATATTTAAACCACTACTACAAGTGACATTTTGAGGTTAATACTTTACTCGCAATGATGACTTTTTATAATTTTTATAAGTTTTGGGTCATGGATCACACATGTGGATTGACCCAACCCGACCCAATCTTTTATGTGTAAAATTGTTATAAGTTTTAGTTTAAAATATTGGTTGAGAACAATTACTAACTAACTACTTCAATGTACACAATCCAATATTTAAATACATAAGACTTACGCTCAGTAAAAGGTTAAGAAAAAATAGAAGAGAAGGGAAAAACTCAAAACACAACATATTTCTAAGAAACAGACACTAACCGAAAGGACATATAGTTTGTGAATCAATAACCTTGTTTGCTTGAGATTCAAGTTTCTCTTGGAGCAATTCAATGTAAAGGATTTTGTCAATTTTCTGCTGCAAAACTATAAGGTACACATTCATCGATTTTTTTTAACATCCTGCAAATGGCATCACAATGTGGTTTAATTATTCCCTATTTAAATAATGATTGAAATTCTCTAGTTGAATGAATAGAGAAATTTTATATGATAATTTATCGATTTATTTTTTTTGGTTACTCGACATTCCACTACGAAAATTCCATGATGATTAGAAAAAAGAGAAAATATTTACTCACTTGAATATTTTTTTCTGTGCCTTGGAGTTTGATTTTTGTAGAAGTTTTATTTTTTATTACACTGGGGGTTTTTTCATACAAGTAATGAGAGAAGATGAATAATAACAATAGGAAAAATACCCAAGTACCCCCTCAACCTATGTCTGAAATCTCAGAGACACACTTATACTATACTAAGGTCCTATTACCCCCCTGAACTTATTTTATATGTAATTTTCTACCCCTTATTAGCCTACGTGGCACTAGTTCAAAAAAAAAAGTCAACCATCGTTGGGCCCACAAGATAGTGCCACGTAAGCTAAAAAGGGGTAAAAATTATTAATAAAAAAAGTTAAGGAGGGTAATAGGACCTTAGTATAGTATAAGTGTGTCTCTGAGATTTCGGGCATAGGTTGAGGGGCTACTTGGGCATTATCCCATAACAATAAAAAGTTATTTTATAAGGTTGGAAAAGAAAAAGACTTTGAGTTGGATATGGTCTTGAAAAAGTCAACTTTTATTTCTATTTTAATGAATTTAAAAAAATGGAAGAGAGTTTAAGGGACACTCATATATTTTGTGAAGGATTAAAAGGAAAAATAAATGGTTCCGCCATTATTATTTTCTTCCGTTTTGGAACGTTTTTTCCTTTCCTTTGAATTTGTTTTTTTTTTCTTTATTTGTAAAGAAAAAGAAAGGGAAAAAAGGATTGTCACACTACTCAAATAAAAAAGGAAATTTTTTTCTTATCCTTTTCTGTAAGTATTAAAAAGAAGAGAATGATCCTAATTTTTTTTAAATAAAATACATATACCATTTTCTTTGGAATCATAAATTACTATTTTTTAATGGAAAATAGACAATGATCTTGTAGTATTTTATTTGTGTTAACAAATTATTTATTTTAATATTAATTTTAACATAAGATTTTTTTTAAAGTGGTCAATTTAGAGTGTGATTGACTTTGATTTTTTTTCCTTGAGTTATATTCTTAATTAAATAATATTAATGACCAATTATTTAGACAAAGATTAAGATTTTAATTATGAGTATTAGAAATGGTCTAGATAAATTCGCTTAGTCCTTAAGTTCCTTAAACAATTCATTGATTCTACAAGAAATTTGTGATATATGTTTGTTAAAATTAATTCCTATTTATATGTTAATAACAGTCATGTCAACAAAAAGTATCATCGCTGACTTAAACAAAGGTGAAAATCTTAACGGTGATAATTGCTACATCTAGAGTCGTAAAATATGGTATGTACTAAAAGAGAAAAATGTTTTGAAAAGTATAAATCATGTTTTGAATAAACCATAAGAGGGTAATACTGCACAATACACAAGGGATCTTGAAGCTTACAAAGTTTGGAAGGAGGCTAACTCCACTGCATGTGGAACAATAGTTAGTTATGCAGTTAATGACCTCATACATGAACTGCTCATGTCATGTGGGCACATCCGCGAGGAATTTATGGGGGTATGCCTATCAAATTTGACACTTATAAATAGCATCATGATCAAAATATCAAGCAACACCTTAGGGTGATGTCAAAAATTATAGCTCAACTCAAAAATTGTTGGCCACGCTCTTTTAGATGAGCATTAAGTTCAGGCAGTAATTCGATCTCTTCCCAATAATTGGGAACATTTGAAGGTTAATTTGACTCATAAAGATAACATCAAAACTTTTTCTAATATTGAACGTCATGTTGAACTTCAAGATGAGAGCCTTGTTGCTTCTAAGGTTATTTCTAATGTCTTTGTGGCAGAGTCAAGTGGTAGAAATTTTTAGGTTTCAAGCGTAAGAAAAGCTGGAAAATCAATGGTTAAGACAAAGACACTGTAGAAGGACCCTCTAAGAAAAAGAAGAAATCAAATTCCAAGAAGGGGAAACGATTTTTCAAGAAGAGAGACAAGAGCAAAATGAAGTGCTAACAAATGCCAAATGACAAGGCATTTCACTTGTAAATGCACTGAGCCAAAAAAGGTAGCATTTATAAATAATGCATCTCTAAGTGCTACATATGTATATAGCACTTTGTTACTAAGTGAATCTTATCCTATATGGATTGTAGACTCAGGATTCACCGACCACGTGAGTCGAGATGGAAAGACATTTATAGAGTTTCATCGAAATTCAGATAAATCAAGGTGGATCTACATAGGAAATAATGCTAGACTTAAATTCAAAGGTATAGTCACTTGTAAAGTGGACTTGCGTAGTGGATGTTCTTTGATGTTGCATGATGTCCTATGTGCTCGAAAATTCAACGTGACTTAGTATATGTGTCTATTCTATTAGACATGTTTTGATTTGTATTTTAGTCTTCATGGTGTTGAATAACTCTAGAATATGTTTTATATGGTTTTGGACTTTGTTATAACCGCTTTATCATATTAGATTGTAATCCTTCAACTTATGACCATTATGTTGGTCGTTGTGTAACGACATGTTATGCAAGTAACAAATTATATTGATGTTATTACATGGCATGCAATATTAGGTAACATAGGGTAAGATAGAATGAATAGGTTGGCAAAAGAAGGATATTTAGGTTCTATCACCAAGATTGATATGCCAATTTGTTAAAATTGTCTTGCTGGTAAGGTTATGTGTGAACCTTTTGGGAAAGATAAAAGAGATGAGTTCTCACTTAAATTAATTCAGTTTGATATTTGTGGTCCAATGATTATGAAGGCAAGGTCTGGTGCTACATACTTCATTACATTTATTGGTGATTTTATGCACTTTGATTATGTCTATTTCATTTCTCAAAAATCTGAAGTTCTTAAGTGCTTTAAAAGATACATGAATGATGTTGAGAATACACTAGATAAAATCATAAAGTCTTTAAGAACTGGGCAAGGATGTGAATATTTTTCAAATCAATTTGATGAATCATGTACTGAAAAGGGTATTATCTGACAGTTAACTACTCTTTGTACTCCTCAACAAAATGGTGTAGCTGAAAGAAGGAATAGAACATTATTACACATGACAAGATCAATCATGGCACTGGAAAATTTGTCTATCTCTTTATGGGGGCTCACATGTTGAACAAAGTGCCTTCTATATCAGTATCTTCAACTCCTTACGACTGTGGGGTTGTGCAGCGTACATTAAAGATCTTTATGGTGAGTTTGATGAATTAAGTCAAAAAGCAAAGAAATTTATCTTTATAAGGTACTCTAAACTCTATAAAGGATATGTGTTCATAGATGAACTCGAGGATGGAAGTATTACTGATATTGTATTACGACATGTCAGATTTTTGGAAAATAATTTTTCCAAAAAGGGTGAAATAGGTTAAGTCTTTAAGAAATGTTGAGTTCATAAGATCAAATAATATTGTCAAAAATACTTGATAATTTAATGGATCAATAAAAAATTCCTGTTCCAAGTGGGTGTTATAAATTCCAAAATCCTATATAGGAATTTGAACATCAAATCCGTAAGAGTACAAGAAAAGGTGTACCTAAATGAACTTATGAGATTGGGGACTATGTTTACTTGGTATCTCCTACAAAATTTGATGAACCTAATTCTATAACTAAGGCCTTATCGAGACCTGAAAGGGAAGAATGGTTAAAAGCAATGAAAATATAATTAGAGTACATGAAAACTAACAATGTCTGGGATCTAGTTGACCTTCATAAGAAACGTAAAGCTATTAGGAATAATTGGATTCTTAAAGTTAAACATAAATCCGGTGGGTCTATAGAAAGAAACAAAGCGTGATTTATTGCAAAAGGTTTTACTCAAGAAGTTTGAATAGACTATGAGGAAACTTTTGCACCAATTGTGAAGTTTACATCCATATGATTACTTTTAGATATTGTTGCACATTTAGATCTTGAATTATACCAAATGGATGTGAAGACCATTTTTGTCAATGGAGAATTAAATGAAGAAATCTACATGGAAAAACCAATTGGTTTCGATATTGACGGTCAAGAAAAGAAAGTTTATAAATTAAAAAGATAAATTTATGACCTAAAGCAATCCTCAAGGCAGTGGTATCTGAGATTTGATAAGGAGGTGATGTCATTTCACCATGATTGATGAAGACCATTGCATCTATGTAAAAACGTCCAATGGAAAGTTTGTAACTCTTTCTCTTTAAGTATATGATATTTTATTAGCTGGAAATAATTTGGAATATGTGAATGTTGTTAAGTTATGGCTTTCAAAATCATTTGATATTAATGATATGGGTGAAGAAGATTATATATTGGGTGTTTAGATCCAAGGAGATCGTTCCAATAAATTTTTGAGTTTATCGCAAGAAACTTATATAAAGAAAATGTTGAAATATTTTTGAATGTACAGTTGCAAATTCATGGATACTCCTGTAAAAAGGGGTGAAACTTTAAGCATGTAAATGTGTCCAAAGACTGAAAAAGATAAGGAAGATATGTCTCGAGTTCCTTATTCTAGTGTTGTCAGGGCATGATGTATGTTATTATATGTACTAGCCTAGACATAAGTTATGTCGTAAGTCTAGTTAGCAGGTATGAATCCAATCCTGAAAGAGATCATTGGAAAGCATTAAAGAGAATATTTTGATACCTAAAGGGAACTACAAATTATGCACTGTGTTATATTGGATCTTATTTATTCATAAGAGGTAATACAAGTTTTTATTGGGCTGGTGACCGGGATGAGAGAAAATCAACATCCAATTATGCTTTCTTACTAAATGGTTATGCTATTTCATGGAAAAGTCAGAAGCAAACTTGCACAACTATTTAAACCATGGAATCTGAATTTGTGGCTTGTGCATCTGTAGTACAAAGCTTTGTTTGGTTAAAGAGATTCTTTGAGCATTTGAGTGTTGCAAAGAATTCTAAGGGTTCATGATTCTATATTATGATAGTCAAGCGGCTATAACATACACAAAGGATCCTAAGTATAACAGTAAGACCAAAAACATCGACATCAAGTATAACTTTGTGAGAGACGTAGTGGCAAATGTAGAAATAACTTTGCAATACATTCCTACACGTGAAATGATAGTTGATCCTTTTATGAAGGCCATCTGTAGAGACTTGTTTGAAAACCATGTTAAGGCTCTAGGTTTATATAAAGTATGATGATATTTCGGTATTGTAAATTGATTTAACTGTAATAATACTCCCTACTATACATAAAACAATTGAATTTATATTCAAATGTAGTATGCATATGATACATTATTTAGAAATAAAGTGTGACGAACAAGTCGCATGATTGACACTCTCTGTAATGCCTTAAAAACACTAAGATGAACTAGAGCTTTGTGATTGTCTATTGAGTTAATTTTAATTTAAATGAGTTATTAGTGTTCTTAGGCAATGTATGAAATTTGGTTAAGTTCATACGTCAAATGTCCATGAACGCCCATGACGTTCGGAAGGTGTGTCTTAGAAAGTGCTTGTCTTTCTTCATGTGGTTGAGTGAGTATTATGTGTTCCTTTTAATGAAAATTGATGTGGGATGTTCTTAAGACCTATATGATAAGGTGGCCATATGTAAAAAGTAGTGTCGGCCATAAATAAAGTAATAGGCCATTATTAATAAAGTATTTTACCATTTTGTGTCGGCCAAATAATATTAGGGCCAAGTGTAAAGTATGTAGGTCATTTTTTATTGGCCAAGTTTGTAAAATTGTTGTATAAATAGAGGGCTTCTCCCTCAGTAATAAACAAGCTACTTCCAACCAACTCTCCTCTTAATTCTCTTTTTCTTTCTTTTATCTAAAGATCCGCTTTCACCCCACAAATTGGTATTAGAGCTAGATAATAATCAAATAAGATATGGAAAACAAATATGAAGCAATAAATCTACAAGAACAGGTATACTCATTTAAATTTATGAGTAGCTAAACTAATTTATTCCTGATAATCTCTTGTTGATTATAATTGCTTATTATGTTTTAATAATGTTATAATGACCATCTTTAGAAAATTTTCTACAGAAATATTCTGCGAATAGGTATGCCCAGACTATGTCATCCTAAGGTTGAAACCGATAGTCAAGAAGGTCGTTTAGGGGAGTAAACAAAGTTGAGGCGCTGTTATGGTAACTGATCAAAGAAGAAAACTGTAGTAGTTACCAGATAAGATGATTATTAAACCATTATTATTGCATAATAAATAAGTACAATCTATTATGAGGTTGGAAGGAATAAAATTTTAGCGAAAATATGATTAAAATGAACTCCAATTTATTAGATGATGATGTTAATTACAACATATTAATACTCTATATATTAAAAGGTCTTAATATAGATATAAAAAGAATAATTATGATATATTATTGACATATGAGGTAATAGAACTAACAACTCAAGGTTGGGCTGAATTAGTTATACAAGATGATTTTTATGATAATGATTTTGATATAGACTTATATGATGATCTGGAAATATTCAGAGATCAATGATAAATTATATGTACCTACAATATTGGAAAGAAACTAAGGAAAACATAGAACTACTTGAAAAATTGCCAATTGAAAATTTATACGATTATTTTACAACTAGAGAAATTGAACATTTAGAATATAATACAGAAAATGTTAAGGAAATACAAAGATTAGAAACACTTAAAGAAGAGTATTATAAAAAATATTTTCTTAAAAACATGAAGAATAATACAACATCAAGTAAGAAAACTAAAATAACAAAAACCAAGATAGAAAGAAAACTGCGAAAGATATGGAAAAAGTTAAAACCCTTATACATAGAATATGAATTATCACAACTCACTAAAACAGGAAATGACAAGACAAATCATTTGATAGATATAATTTCAAAAACGGAATATAAATATGTTTGTTATTTGAAAAAGCAATATGAACAAAGAATATATAAGCAACAATTGATAGATTAACTAGATGAAAAAAGACAAGAACTACAACATAAGAAAGAAAGATTAATAGAAAATATGTTAGCAGGTGTATGTAATAAATTAATATTAGCACAAAGAAAGGTTATATTTATGTTAGAAATACAAATAGATCACCTTGAATATAAATTACAACATAACATAATTTATAAATTATAATGAATAAAGAAGAGTTTGCAGTAGATGAAAAGACATTTGAAAATCAAGATGGATTAATGACAAAAATAATATTTTCAAACATAGGAAGACGATATAAAAAATAGGAAATAATTTATATTTAATGTTAGAACAAAAAACAGCAAAATTAGAAGATATTCTAACAGCTATGATAAGAATAACAAAAGAAAATGAAGAAATGGATAAATCAAAAGAAATTGAAAAAATAAAAATACAAGCAAAACAAGAAGTACAACATTTCGAAGAAATAAAAAATACAAGGATAAGTGAATTAGAACAAGAATTAGCTAAGTTAAAATTATTATATGAAAATAAACAAAAAGAAAAACAAAGAGAAAAAGATAAAGAATTCGAATTAACTAATGAAATAAATGATATAAAATAAAAATTAAATGAAAATATTTAAGTAAATGAAATAGATGAAAATGAATCAGATATAATAAATGACCAAAACTCAGAAATAAGTGATATAAGTGAAACATATACAGAAATTTTAGAACAGATAAATAAGCCGAAAAAATTAGAAATAAATACAGGAGATATGAATCGACCCAGTACATCAAGAGTTAAAACTCCAAGCAATAGTTTCAGAAATAGTCCTAGAACTAGTCCTAGATGGACACCACCAACATATTATACAGAAAATTATGAACAATCAGATAGAACGAATACAATATGGAATAGAAGATTAAATAAAAAATGGACACATAAACCAATGACTAAACAATATAATTTTTTAGATCTAGATTGTGTTACAGATATAAATAAATCAATATTAATATGGATAGGAAATATATCTAAACAACTAATTGATAATAAAATAACAACTAGAAAAACGCCAAAATATATAGAAAGAACATTTATATGAACAACAAAATTATGGATAGAAAATCTACCCACAGAGCGTCTAGAAACACTTAGAAGTGATAAGAAAATGGATGGATCTCCATCAACAACAAATATAGATATACTAGATAAATATGAATTAGCAATAAGAAATGAATTTGGTGGTATGACCACAAATATAAGAGAACAAAATAAAGAAAGAACAATAAATAGACAACTTATGACAAAATTAGCTATATGTAAGATGTGTTACATAGAAGAATATAAATGTGCATCTAAAGAATATTATTACAAAAGAAAATATAATACAAATGAAGCAAAAGAAATAAGACAACAATATTTTACAAAATTATCAGAACCATTCAGTACAAAAATAGTAAAAGATTGGAATAATGAAGGAATAACAGATACTTTAAGAGCTAGAATAAAATTTTTACATCAATGGTTTATACAACTATGTGAGAAACAAAAAGAAAAAATAAAAATGGAAAAAGTACTAAATAAGAATTTAGCATGTTGTAAAGGTGTAACGACCTGTTAGTCGTTTTAAGCAGTAGAGTTTATTTCTGGTAATAACTGTCTGGGTCGACGGATCCCACGACGGATCGTCATGGACACGACAGACCGTCGAGGGTGTCTCGTTCCAAAACACTTAGATTCTGAAAATTTGGATACTGAGGTCGACTCTCTGAACTTCGCGACGGACTGGCAGGACGAACCATTGTTGTCACGACGGACCGTCACGAGCCATTCCACAGAATTAACTCTCTAAACTTTGTGACGGATCTGCAGTACGGACCGTCACAGTCATGACGGACCGTCACAGGCGGCGTAACCCTGACTGGGTCGGATTTCTGTTAAAAGTTTTTAAGGGGTGTTTTGGGACTATTCCTTCTTATGATTATAAAGTTAGTGGTTTAATGTTAATAATTCAATTACTTGGGGGTTAAAGGAGACAACCTTGGAATAAATAGTGAGTTACTTTTACCATCTTATATACTTAATTATATGGTAATTAGGGTAAAAGAAAAAGAGTTTGAATAAGGAAAAATAGAAAGAACAGAGAGAAGAAGGGGAGGACGAACGATCGAGAAAAGAGAGAACGAAGAGGAAAGCAAAGGCATTGGAAAGTAGCTTGCTTGATCACGATTCTTCGGTGGAGGTAGGTTATGGTTTATGCTATTTCATAGTAAACTCTTAATAGCGAATGATATGTATTGGGTAGCATTGTAAAATCTTCTATATGCTTAATTGTATGTTTGCATGATGTGATTATGTAATTTTAATGGGTTGGAAAGATGGGGTTGTGAAGCTTAAGCATAAAACCCACTCTGTTAATGATGATGCCTTGGTATAAAAGAAGGCTTGATGAACTAAAAGAATGAGGTTAATGGATCGGGTGTCACGTTCTGACACCAGGATAGTAGTAGTGGATCTGGTGTCACGTTCCGACACCAGGATAGTAGTAATGGATCGGGTGTCACGTTCCAACACTAGGATAGTAGTAGTGGATAGGGTTTCACGTTTCGACACTAGGATAGTAGTAGTGGATCACGTGTCACGTTCCGACACCAGGATAGTAATAGTGGATTGGGTGTCACGTTCCGACACCAGGATAGTAGTAGAGGGATCGGGTGTCACGTTCCGACATCAGGATAGTAGAGGATCAGAGTGTCACGTTCCGACACCAGGATAGTAGTAGAGGATCAGAGTGTCACGTTCCGACACCAGGATAGTAAAAAGAATGAATCTTTAATTATGTTAATATACTCAAATTTAAAGAACCTATTTCCCAAACGAGTATGGTGTGGAGGCGTGAGTCCTCATAGATGTGCTTGGATGTGGCCAATGGTTATGGTACTTGTTGTAGTTATCTGTTGAGTATGGTAGTCGATTTTATGTTATTGTCTGATATATATTTCTTTCTATTTTGAGTTGGCCGATGATACCTACTCAGTACTTGTGCCTTGTACTGACCCCTACTTGTAATTTTCTTCTTTTTTATTTGTGGAGTGAAGCAAACGGGTCATCGACTTCGACTCGTCCGCAACTCTAGCCAGTCTTCAACATATCAGATTTCTTGGTGAGCTATTGTTCCTAGCTCAGACTGGATTCTCTCTCATTCATGTCTTGATGTCCTTGAAGTTCGGACATGGACCATCTGCTTACTTATTTTAGCTTCTTAGATACTCTTAGATTTAGTGATTTGAGGATAGAGGCCGCCATTCTGGAGGGCGTGGTGGTCAAGGTAATGGTGGTCACCAAACCAACCGGGGTGGTGGGCAAGCTGGAGCGACTGCAGCACAACATGGTAGGGGCAACGGACAGACAGGTTATAGGGCCCATTGTTATGCTTTCCCTGGGAGGTCAAAAGCGGAGACATCTGATGCTCTAATCACAGGTAATCTTTTGGTTTGTGATTGCATGGCTTCTGTATTATTTGATCCTGGATCCACATTTTCATATGTATCTTCCTCATTTGCTACTGGTCTTAATTTACATTGTGAATTGCTTGACATGCCTATTCGTGTTTCTACTCCGGTGGGTGACTCTGTTATAGTTGAAAAGGTGTATAGGTCTTGTCTTGTGACTTTTATGGGGAGCAATACTCATTTAGACTTGGTTATCTTAGAAATGGTTGATTTCGATGTAATTCTGGATATGACTTGGCTTTCTCCAAACTTTGCAATCTTAGATTGTAATGCCAAAACTGTGACATTGGCCAAGCCTGGGACAGATCCGTTAGTGCGGGAGGGTGAGTACACTCCCACTCCAGTTCGTATCATCTCCTTTCTTCGTGCTAAGAGTATGGTTAATAAGGGTTGTTTAGCTTTTTTGGCACACCTCAGGGATGATACTACCCAAGTACCTTCAATTGAGTCGGTTTTGATAGTCCGTGAGTTTCTGGATGTGTTTCCTGCAGACCTTCCTGGTATGCCACCAGATAGAGATATTGATTTCTGTATTGATCTGGAGCCGGGTTCTCGCCTCATTTCCATACCCCCTTATAGAATGGCTCCCGCTGAGTTAAGGGAGTTAAAGGCCCAACTTCAAGAGTTGTTAGGGAAAGGCTTTATTAGACCAAGTGCATCCCCTTGGGGTGCTCCTGTTTTGTTTGTAAAGAAGAAGGATGGAAGTTTTCGAATGTGCATTGACTACAGACAACTGAATAAGGTAACTGTTAAAAAAAAGTATCCTTTTTCTCGCATCGATGATTTGTTCGATCAGTTACAAGGTTCTTGTACCTTCTAAAAAATTGATTTAAGATCTGGTTATCATCAATTGAAATACGGGCAACGGATGTGCCCAAGATTGATTTTCAGACCAGGTATGGGCATTATGAGTTCTAAAAAATGTCTTTTGGGCTTACGAATGCCCCTGCTGCTTTCATGAGCTTGATGAATGGTATTTTTAAGCCATACCTGGATCTCTTTGTCATTGTATTCATTGAGGATATACTGGTATACTCGAAGAGCAAGAAAGAACATGAGGAGCACTTGAGAATGGTATTGGAAATGTTGAGGGAGAAAAAGCTTTATGCCAAATTCTGTAAGTGTGAGTTTTGGCTAGATTCAGTGTCCTTCTTGGGGCATGTGGTTTCTAAGGATGGAGTGATGGTGGATCATTCTAAGATCGAAGCAGTGAAGAGTTGGGTAAGACCTACTAATGTTATAGAGGTAAGGAGCTTCGTTGGTTTAGCTAGCTACTACCGTCGATTTGTCAAGGGATTTTCTTCCGTTGCTTCCCAACTGACAAATTTGACTAAGCAGAGTGTTCCATTTGTATGGTCAGACGAATGTGAAGAAAGTTTTCAGCAACTCAAGACCTTGTTGACTACTGCACCAATTCTTACCCTGCCAGTGGAAGGTAAGAATTTCATTGTTTATTGCGATGCATCCTATTCGGGTTTGGGTGCAGTGCTAATACAAGAGAAGAATGTAATTGCTTATGCTTCGAGGCAATTAAAGGTGCATGAACGTAATTATCTGACCCATAATTTGGAGTTGGCTGCAGTAGTGTTTGCATTAAAGCAATGGAGACATTATCTATATAGGGTTAAATGTGAAGTCTATACGGATCATCGTAGTTTATAGTATGTCTTTACTCAGAAAGATTTGAATTTGAGACAGAGGAGATGGATGGAACTACTAAAGGACTATGATATCACTATCTTGTATCATCCGAGAAAAGCTAATGTTGTGGCAGATGCTTTAAGTAGAAAGGCAGGGAGCATGGGAAGTCTAGCCCACTTGCAGGTTTCTAGACGCCCATTGGCTAGAGAGGTGCAGACTCTGGGTAATGACTTTATGAGGCTAGAAGTAAATGAGAAGGGAGGATTTTTGGCCTGTGTGGAGGCAAGATCTTCCTTTCTTGGTATGATTAAAGGAAAGCAGTTTACCAATGAGAAACTGATCGGGATCCGAGATAAGGGGTTGCGAGGAGAGGCTACAGAAGCAAAAATCGATGAGGAAGGTGTTTTGAGAATTAAGGGAAGGGTATGTGTACCCCGCGTCGATGATTTGATTCACACTATTTTTACAGAGGCTCATAGTTCAAGGTATTCTATACATCCTGGTGCAACAAAGATGTATCGTGATCTAAAGCATCATTTTTGGTGGAGTAGGAAAAAGCGTGACATTGTTGATTTTGTTGCTCAATGCCCGAATTGTCAGCAAGTAAAGTATGAACACCAGAGGCCTGGAGGGACACTTCAGAGAATGCCCATTCCTGATGGAAGTGGGAGAGAATTGCAATGGACTTCGTGGTTGGTCTTCCAAAGACAATGGGTAAGTATGACTCCATTTGGGTAATTGTTGACAGATTAACTAAGTCTGCTCATTTCATTCCGGTCAAGGTGACTTATAATGCAGAGAAGTTAGCCAAACTTTACATCTCAGAAATTGTTCAATTGCATGGAGTTCCACTTTCCATTATATCAGATAGAGGTACGCAGTTTACTTCTAAATTTTGGAGAACATTGCATGCCGATTTAGGTACTAGGTTGGATCTCAGTATTGCATTTCACCCTCAGACCGATGGCCAGTCTGAGCGAACAATTCAGGTTTTGGAGGATATGCTTCGTGCATGTGTGATAGAATTTGGTGGTCATTGGGATAACTTTTTACTGTTAGCAGAATTCT
The DNA here is from genome assembly GCF_036512215.1 of Solanum lycopersicum. Lineage (NCBI taxonomy): Eukaryota > Viridiplantae > Streptophyta > Magnoliopsida > Solanales > Solanaceae > Solanum > Solanum lycopersicum. Next base: position 40,294,627 of record NC_090808.1, read on the forward strand.
CATACAACAATAGCTATCACTCAAGTATTGATATGGCCTCATTTGAGGCACTGTATGGGAGAAGATGTATTGGGTGGTTTGATGCATTTGAGGTTAGACCTTGGGGTACTGACCTTCTGAGGAATCGTTAGACAAAGTGAAATGCATTCAAGAAAAGCTTTTAGCGGCTTAAAGTAGACAGAAAGAATATGCAGATCGAAAGGTTAAAGACTTGGAGTTTATGGAGGGTGAGCAAGTTTTGCTGAAGGTTTCGCCCATGAAAAGGGTGATGTGGTTTGGTAAGCGAGGTAAGCTTAGTCCGAGGTATATTGGTCCATTTGAAGTTCTGAAGCGCGTGGGGGAGGTAACGTATGAATTAGTCTTGCCCCCAGGACTGTCAGGAGTGCACCCGGTATTTCATGTGTCTATGTTGAAAATATACCATGGGGATGGAAACTACATCATTCGTTGGGATTCAGTTCTTCTAGATGAGAATTTGTCTTATGATAAGGAGCCTGTTGCTATTTTAGACAGAGAAGTCCGCAAGTTGAGGTCAAGGGAGATTGCATCCATCAAGGTTCAATGGAAGAATCGACCAATTGAAGAGTCCACTTGGGAGAAGGAGGCTTATATGCAAGAAAAATACCCACACCTGTTTACAGATTCAGGTACTCCTTTTCGCCCTTATTTTTCTTCTTGTGATCGTTCGAGGACGAACAATGGGTAAATTGGTATCTATTGTAACGACCTGTTAGTCGTTTTGAGCAGTAGTGTTTATTTCTGGTAATAACTGTCTGGGTCGACGGATCCCACGACGGACCGTCATGGGCATGACGCACCGTCGAGGGTGTCTTGTTCCAAAACACTTAGATTCTGAAAATTTGGATACTGAGGTCGAATCTCTGAACTTCGCGATGGAATGGCAGGACGAACCATTGTTGTCACGACGGACCGTCACGAGCCTTTCCACAGAATTAACTCTCTGAACTTTGTGACGGACCTGCAGTACGGACTGTTACAGTCATGACGGACCGTCACAGGCGGCGTAACCCTGACTGGGTCGGATTTCTGTTAAAAGTTTTTAAGGGGTGTTTTGGGACTATTCCTGCTTATGATTAGAAAGTTAGTGGTTTAATGTTAATAATCAATTATTTGGGGGTTAAAGGAGACAGCCTTGGAATAAATAGTGGGTTACTTTTACCATCTTTTATACTTAATTATATGGTAATTAGGGTAAAAGAAAAAGATTTTGAATAAGGAAAAATAGAAAGAACAGACAGAAGAAGGGGAGGACGAATGATCGAGAGAAGAGAGAACGAAGAGGAAAGCAAAGGCATTGGAAAGTAGCTTGTTTGATCACGATTCTTCGGTGGAGGTAGGTTATGGTTTATGTTATTTCATAGTAAACTCTTAATAGCGAATGATATGTATTGGGTAGTATTGTAAAGTCTTTTATATGCTTAATTGAATACTTGCATGATGTGATTATGTAATTGTAATGGGTTGGAAAGATGGGGTTGTGAATCTTAAACCTAAAACCCTCTCTGTTAATGATGATGCCTTGGTTAAAAGAAGGCTTGATGAACTAATAGAATGAGGTTAATGAATCGGGTATCACGTTCCGACACCAGGATAGTAGTAGTGGATCGGGTGTCACGTTCCAACACCAGGATAGTAGTAGTAGATCGGGTGTCATGTTCCGACACCTGGATAGTAGTAGTGGATCGGGTGTCACGTTTCGACAACAGGATAGTAGTAGTGGATCGGGTTTCACGTTCTGACACCAGGATAGTAGTAGTGGATCGGGTGTCACGTTTCGACACCAGGATAGTAGTAGAGGATCGGGTGTCACGTTCCGACACCAGGATAGTAGAGGATCGGAGTGTCACATTCCAACACCAGGATAGTAGTAGAGGATCAGAGTGTCACATTCCGACACCAGGATAGTAAAAAGAAAGAATATTGAATTATGTTAATATACTCAAATTTAAAGAACCTATTTCCCAAACGAGTATTGTGTGGAGGCGTGAGTCCTCACAGATGTGCTTGGGTTGTGGCCAATGGTTATGGTACTTGTTGTAGTTATCTGTTGAGTATGGTAGTCGATTTTATGTTTTTATCTGATATATATTGCTTTCTTTTTTTTAGTTGGCCGATGATACCTACTCAGTACTTGTGCCTTGTAGTGACCCCTACTTGTAATTTTCTTCTTTTTTATTTGTGGAGTGCAGCAAACGGGCCATCGACTTCGACTCATCCGCAACTCTAGCCAGTCTTCAACATATCAGATTTCAGGGTGAGCTATTGTTTCTAGCTCGGACTTGATTCTCTTTCATTCATGTGTTGATGTCCTTGAAGTTCGGACATGGACCATCTGCTTACTTATTTTATCTTCTTAGATACTCTTAGATTTAGTAATTTGAGGATAGATGTTCTTGTGATGATGACTTCAAGATTTTGGGGATAGTAATTGATAAACTTTAGAAGTTATTTAGTTGATTTCGTTAATGAGTTTTAAGTCTTCCGCATTATATTTTGTTTATTATGGTTGAAATGTTGAGGTTTGGATTGGTTGGTTCGCTCACATAGTAGTATAAGTGTGGGTGCCACTCGTGGCTCGTTTTGGGTCGTGACAAAAGGTAATACAACACCATAATTTGGATGTACAAATAAATATTATAAAAAGCAAAAAACTAAAAGATATAAAAATTATAGAAAAACTAAAACTAGGTATAAATATAAAAAACCAACGTAAAGATATTATATAAAAAATTATAAAATAAAAAGACCATACAGACCAAAAAGAAAAATATCCTTATGTACTTGTTATAATTGCGGAAAACTAGGACATTTAGCTAGAGATTGTAAATTACCCAAAGATCCAAAAAGAAAATAGATTGCAGATTTAATCATAGATAATGATGAATATATGCAAATAGAATATATAGACTATGAATTAAGTGAAAACGATAGTATGTATGAAGTATCAGATATAGAAACTGAAAATGAAGAAGAAAATATTAATCTAGATAATAATGAAAAAGATGAAGAAATATAATGTCTGAAGATGATATAAAAATAATATCTAAAGAAGATTATCAAAATGAAGAATTATCAGAACGAAAAATTATATTTGATAATACAATATTTGAACAAATAAAAGGAAAAGAATTAGATTTAAGTGTTGAAAAAATATTTGAAATACCTATAATAAGAAATTGGTTTAAAAGACAAAAAGATGAATACTATGTAGTTAGCCAGAAAGAACATATTATAGATTGTAAATATACAAGAGGAAAAGCACAAATACCTATACTAAATAAAAGGATAATTAATAAAGAAATACAAGAAATAAAAGTTAAAATTCCCATAAAATACGTACATTTAGGAGGAACAGAAATATTGATAAAAGCTTGTTTTAGAGAAGGAATAGATAGACCTATTGAAATATACTTAGCAGATGATAGAATTCTACATCCTATAGAACAAAGCGCAATTAGTGTCGTAAAAGGAAACTTAATATACTAAAAATTTAAATTTATAATAAGCGACAATTACTCAGTAGCATTAACAGATAGAAATATAGATAAATCATTAGTTCTATATTGGAAAATGTCAGGAATAGAACTAGCACCAGGCAGTAAAATATTTACAGCAAGATGTAAAAACTTATATATATCAACAACAAAACATAAAGTAACAGCAAGAAATAAAATTGATAAAATAAAGATAGAAAATCCTTTCAAAAAAATAATTACTGTTATTGACAATAATGACTATAGCTATAAAGAAATCGACATAGAAGAAGATTTAGAAATCCTAAAAGAATGATTGAGTACTTCAAGTGTACCAAATACGTTAACAAGAGCTACCTCATCAAGAATGAGTACATCTAAAAGAAACTATGAAATACCACAAAATTTATTAGATAGAGAAGAGATAACACCATACCATTACTTCATAACAGGAATAGTAGACCAAAGAAGATATAAAATTTTAATAAATACATGACAAGAAGAAAATTATATAACAACAGAATTAGTATTAGAAACAAAAATCATAAAAACAGGACAATTATGCCCTGGATTACCTAGCGAGATAGTAAATACAAACGAAGAAATAACAGAAAAAGAAATAATTATAGGAGGAATACCCTTCATAATACCATTTAAAATTTACCAAGGAAATCAGAATATTACATTAGGAATAAAATGGTTAGATAGAGCTAAACCATATAATATAGAAAATGAACAATTAACAATAACCTGTCAAAATAAGAAAATAACCATTAAAAGAACAAAATGAATAATGAAAATATTTATACTTGGAAAAATTATTGTAGAAGGATATCACAACAGATATTATACCCCTATGATAGATACAGGAGCAGAAGCAAATATATGTCAATATAATTGTTTACGAGAAGATAAATGGGAAAAATTAAAAACACTGATGGTAGTAAAAGGATTTAATAAAGGAATTATGATTCAATATAAAGCAAAAAATATAAAAATACAAATATGGGATAAAATACTGACAATAGAAGAAATGTATAATTTTGAGTTTACAACAAAAGATATGTTACTAGGAATGCCATTTTTAGATAAATTCTACCCACATATAATAACAAAAACACACTGGTGGCTTACTACACCATGCGGGAACAAGATAGGAGCAAAAAGAGTAAATAACAAACAACATAAACCCATAGAATGGACAAAAGGAAGTGAAAAAATAAATCAAGAAATGGAAAATATGAATAAGAAACAAATAACACAATTAGAAATTATCATATTTACAATAGACAAAGTCAGAATAATTAATGAACAACTAGAACAACTATACAATGAAGATCCATTACAAGGATGGGAAAAAGATAAGACAAAAGTAAAAATTGAACTCATAGATGAAAATAGTATAATAACACAGAAACCATTAAAATATAACTTTGATGATTTAAAAGAATTCAAAATACATATAGATGAACTATTAGAAAATAATTACATACATCCAGCAGTTATAGTTATAAAACATAGTGAACAAAAAAGAGGTAAAAGTAGAATGGTCATAGATTATCGTAATCTAAATGCTAAAACTAAAACATACAATTACCCAATACCAAACAAAATACTAAAAATAAGACAAATACAAGGATATAACTATTTTAGTAAATTTGACTGTAAATCAGGATTTTATCACCTAAAACTAGAAGAAGAATCTAAACAGCTAACAGCATTCACAGTACCGCAAGGTTTCTATGAATGGAATGTATTACCTTTTGGATATAAGAATGCATCAGGTAGATATCAACATTTTATGGATAACTATTTTAACCAGTTAGAAAATTGTGTTGTATATATAGATGATATATTATTATATTCTAAAACACAAGATGAACATAAAAAATTATTAGAAAAATTTGTACATATAATTAAACATTCAGGCATAAGCTTAAGTAAAAGGAAAGCAGAAATTATGAAACCACAGATAGAATTTATAGGAATACAAATAGATAGAAATGGAATAAAAATACAAAACCACATAGTACAGAAAATAATCACCCTTGATGAGAATATAGATACAAAAAAGAAATTACAATCCTTTCTAGGATTAGTAAATCAAGTAAGAGAATATATACCAAAATTAGCAGAACATTTAAAACCATTATATAAAAAACTTAAAAAAAGATGTAGAATACTATTTCAACAATAAAGATAAAGAACATATAAGAAATATTAAGAATTTATGTTAAAAATTACAAAAACTTTACTTTCCTGATGAAAATAAATCATTTACTTATACTGTTGAAACAGATTCAAGTGATCATAGTTATGGAGGAGTTTTAAAATACAAATATGAAAAAGCAAAAATAGAACACCATTCTAGATATTATTCAGGATCTTATGCAGAAGCACAAATGAAATGGGAAATAAATAGAAAAGAATTATTCGCATTATATAAATGTTTATTAGCATTTGAACCATAAATTGTTTACAATAAATTTATTGTAAGAACAGAAAATACACAGGTAAAATGGTGGATAACAAAAAAGGTAGAAGATTCAGTTACAACAAAAGAAATAAGGAGATTAGTATTAAATATATTAAACTTTACATTTACAATTGAAGTAATTAAGACTGACAAGAATATTGATGCAGACTATCTATCAAGAAAAAGGAACCCAAACTGAACCAGAAAAAGATACAATGGAAGAGATACTAAAAGGCATTACTACACTTTCTACGAAAGTGGACAGTATGGATAAAGAGTTACAAAAGATGAAAAATATAAGTCAGCAGCATGACTATAAAAATGCGGAGCTATGTCGATCGGAAGAAAGAAAAATTTTAGAGCTACAAGGAGACGTTGGGAAACTCCATCAAACCCATGACAATGTTTGTTTAAATGCAGGTACAGCCAGCACATCTACAACAAAAGGAGTCAGTGGAATAAGATATACAAATTCAAATATGAACAAAGTCTTCGATAAACCATTTATTCCAAAGAACAAAAAAGACTCATTATTTATACCACCACAAATAACTACTTACTCGGAAAGTTTAAGCCAAGATAAAAAAAGCCTACAACCACATAACCCGCTCATATATTGAAAACCTTTATAAAATCCAAAATTATTTAAACTCAACACCTAGATCTCCAACTTCCAAAGACCCTAATACTGATTTTATAACCCAAAAGCTACAAGGATATAATAAGTTAATAGAACAACCAGGCACCAATGCAAATCTAGTAAAAACTTGTTATAGTTATGGATTACTTAGTACAGTTTATACCCAAACAAGAGATGAAATATCTACCTTACCAGAGCTATACAAAGCCTTTATGAACTATAAAAGAATTACTAAAGGAACATTATTTTATATAAAGTTTTCTTAAGAACAAGCAGAGATATTACTTGATGAGATAAAACCAATTATACAAGTTATAAAGATTTGTTTAACCAGAGATATGATAATTCCAAAAGATATCGGAATACAACAAGAAATACAAAGGATTGAGACACCAGAATTCTACGCCAACAAAAGAGTTATAGGAATAGGAACTATCCTGAATGAACTAACTAAAAATTATTTAAACGGAAATTTCGTATGGAGCTATTATGCACGAGAGAAAGTTATGATATATTCAAATTCTAAAGAAATCAGAGAACAAGATATGGAGGGGATACGCCAATGGATACTTAGTCTACTCAAGCCGGAGCAAAAACCAACAACAAGATCATTAAGGAAAGGGTTTATTTTGGAAGAACTATTGACCAGATATTGCAAAATCATTAGACAAAAATACCCCGACCATATATGTTCAAAATGTCAAGGAGAAGATAATGTCATACCAGATGTTCAAATCGAATAAAGATACGTGTAAAGAAAAAAAAGTTGTGAATAGTGTGTCGGCCATGAATAAAGGCCATTATAAAAGTATTTTGTCGCTTTGTGTCGGCCAAAGATAAGGTGGCCATATGTAAAAAGTAGTGTCGGCCATAAATAAAGTAATAGGCCATTATTAATAAAGTATTTTATCGTTTTGTGTCGGCCAAATAATATAAGGCCAAGTGTAAAGTATGTCGGCAATTTTCTATTGGCCAAGTTTGTAAAATTGTTGTATAAATAGAGGGCTTCTCCCTCAGTAATAAACAAGCTACTTCCAATCAACTCTACTCTTCAATCTCTTTTTCTTTCTTTTCTCTAAAGATTCGCTTCCACCCCACAAATACTGCCTGGCGGTGTCCACAAATGGAACCATTTGACATCAAGTTGACCAACTGACGGCTCATCTACTTGGTCCGTCGATTATAACTGAAGTTCTTCAAGGTTAGAGGGTTCCAAACCCAACCAATGAACCCTCACCAACGGGGCGTTGGTTGACAAACGGTACATCATTTATGAGTCGTCGATGGGCCTGTGAAAAGCTGTAATTTTTTGCCAAGTCTTGGGGTGTTTGGCAAATTTACCCCAAGTCTTTTATAACCCTAGGACGTTCGTTTTAGGGTTTATTAGGTATATTAAAGTATCAAACCCTAAGACCTCACTTTAAATGTCATTTCCTAAAACTCAAAACCTCTCTCCCTTAGAACTCTCTCTCTAGTCTCTTTGGAAGCTAGAAGTCAAGAAGAGCTAGGAGGGCTGTTAGTGGCCATGTTCTGCATCAAAATAATTGGGGTTTCTCTCATCTAAGAAACGGTATCCATAATTTAATTCTCTTCCATTCAAGGAATCCCTTCTAATGGATTTTCAAAAAGGACTTTCAACCCTAATTTCTTCTATCTTCAACTCAAAATATGGGTCTTGCATGAAAACAGTTTGAATAACTAAATAATGATGTTTATAATTTTAGCTGAAAATTGTAAGGTAAAAAAATCAATGAAAACATGTTAAAGCTTTTCATCAAATGTTGTCTTCTGAAATAGGTTAAATGTGCTTAATTTTGTAGTCTATAGGATTTGCTTTTACTTATGTTGTTACTGATGTTTAGCTACTTCCTCAAGGGCTAATTTATGATGAATTATTGAGTAAAATTCTATAAGTAATGGAAGTTAGGATTAAATAGTAAGTTGTTTATTTTTTTTAAAGCTTTAGTTATGAAATGCTCTTGTGTGGTATGGTCAACCTTTTTGGTGGAAGTGTTTACTTGATGACATTGATTATACTTAGTATGTATTATGAGTGTGGCTTTTATGGCCTAATATTTTAAATGAAGTGATAATGAAGATGGTTCTTGTGTTTTTTAATAAGAAGCTTGAATTGCATGTTTGACTTAGATTATGCCTAAATGATGTATATGATTATGTGAAGATTGTAAGGTGTGTGATTTGATGAATGAAGGCGTAAAACATGAATAGAAGTTAATATAAATTAAATGATGTTTATATGCAATATGTTCTCACAAGTACACACACTTAAATGAAAGTATGAAACTAAGTTGAGTAAATAGAGGAGTTTTGGTGGACACTCTTCGTGAGTTGAAATGAAGTGCTTAATAGCAACCTCACTACATCATAAGTGTTGTCTAAGATAGGTCAGAGGATGAATGCCCTTCGTGAGTTGAGATGTGCATTTTCTATTTATCCTTAACCTATATTGTATAATGTTTAGAATCCGTGGTGTTTATGTTTAGCACCGAGAGGATATGAAGAAGAGGTGGTTACACTTCATGAGTTGAGATGTTGTATTCCAATGTACCTTTTGAGATGAGTACTACTCATTAGTAGAGAATTAGTTACTTAGTATCAATATCCTTATCCCTTAACTATTCGTCTGCATAGGTGTAGCTAGTGGACAATCCATGTAAAAGGTAAGAGAATGACCTTACTCTAGGCAATAGAGGATCTCTCATCCGATAGGGGTTAATGTGGGCATACCATGTCTAGATCTCGTGGTCTATGTCGGATAAACTAACTCCCACAAAATTAATGAGAATGCTATGACTTCTAAAAGAGTGTATTACTTAGGGTAAGTAGTGGAATAGGACTCTATTTATCCATTACATAGGTAGGCATTCTGAAAGGGGAGTTCTAGTGAGCCTTATGTGAGTTGAATGAACTAGGTCTACAAAAAGTACGTACTACTTAGGGTAGGTAGTGGAATGGGAGCTATCTATCCAGTGCACTAATTAGACCTTTTGAAAGGGGAGTCTTGGTGTCAAGCCTTCTAAAAGAGTCTCCTACTTAGGATAGGCGGTAGTATGTGACACCATCTACTCATTGCACTAAGTAGGAATTCTGAAAGGGAAGTCTAGGTGGGTTGTATCGGTGTTCTTCTAATGTCTTGTCATTGAGTGGGGACTTGTTCTCCCGAGGTGAGTAAGCCGAAAGGGGGTAGTATTGAGGATCACTTTGGTGTGTATTGAAGGAGTCATATGCGTACTTTGTTCATGTCGTACCTTGGTGAGTCTTTGGATAATCCTTAGTTAGGGAAACTCCGACTGAAATGAGTTCACTTCCTTTTTGCTTGGCCTCGGAAGTTCACTCCTTAGAATAGGATTAGTTCACTGTAAATGCTCAAATTGAATTCGCTATAATATTTTGGAAGTTCACTATAATGTGTGTCTTTTGGTTAAAATTATGGAAATTCTTCTATAAGTATTAAATGATGACTTTTATGTTGTTTTACTTCTAAATTCATGAATGTTCTACTCAAATTGCATGAAAATGTATTTTTATCAACATGTCCCTTTTTGCATTTCTTTGCATATGCCATACTTAGTATATTATTTGTACTAACCCCGTACTTTTCTATACTCTATAAATATAGGTTGAAAGCTCTTTGGAAAACTTGAAGGTGATGCTAGGGAAATCTACTCTCTCAAGATTTGTTATGTCCTGATATATTCGAGGACATAGTCTATGTTCTTTTTTTTATGTTTAGACTTATTATGTACTTTTCTTTCAATGTTAAGTCTCATGTCCCTAAGATAATATATCGTGTATTTTAGTTGGCTTGTGACGATGAGATTCTCTAAATATCTATGAAAGACTAGATTTTTATTAAATGTCTTGAAAAGTTTTAATTCTGCACTGTTTTCATGTCTTATGTAATTAACAATAGTTAAGGGCTTGTACAAGACCCCAAAGTGTCAAGTACGCCAGGTCATGACCCAAGGGTTCTCCCTAACTTCTAGGGGGTACTTTTGGGTTGTGACAGACTTGGTATCAGAGCATAAGATTATGGGAAATAGTTTAGGGTCTAAAAGTCTAACAAGCCACATCTAGTAGTATCTTGGTCATTGGTGTGAGTCACGACACATCCATGGACAAGAGGCTATAGAATGATAAAAGTTTAACTTTATTTTCTGTTGTAATGTCGTGACTTAAAGTTGAGTCATAAAAGGTTTCTTTTCTCAACCTCTACTCTTTTTGTTTATAGGACATGAATACGGGAAAATCAACCGCTAGAACGGAGGAGGTAGGTATAGCTAATGAGAGGATCCCTCCCCGTGTTGACCAAGTTCCTATTGTTGTCCTAGAGAAAGAGAATGAGGAGGTTCCCTTTCAAGGACCTCAAAGAGAATGAGGAGGTTCCCTTTCAAGGACCTCAAGTGCCTCCAGAACCTCAAGAGCCCCAAGTGCCTCATATGCCTCAAGCTCCTTTTGTTGAAGGAGATATGACTTATGCAAAGTTGAGGCTTCCCTAATGAATTTGACCAAACTCATGACAGTTCAATCTCATGTCATCAATAATCACTTTGTTGCTCAAATTAAACAAGGAGTTTGACCCCAACCTAATGCTAGTACTCCCGCTTCTAGAATTTGGGATTTCTTGAGGATGAACCCTCCCACTTTTCATGGCACTATGGTGGATGAAGATCCACAAGGTTTAATAGATGAGGTTTTCAAACTGGTAGATGTTATGGGTGTAACCCCTAGGGAGAAAGTGGATTTAGCTGCTTACCAACTCAAAGATGTGGCTCAAGTGTCGTTTGAGCAATGGAGTACTGAGAGACCCGTAGAATGAGGACCACTTTATTAGGAGGAATTCAAAGAGGCTTTCCTATATAGGTTCTTTTCCCTAGAATGGAGGGAGAAGAAGATGGTTGAATTCATGAACCTTCGTCAAGGGGGAATGAGTGTGCAAGAGTACTCTCTCAAATTCACCCAACTCTCTAATTATGACCAAACAATGGTAACCAACCCTAGGGCTAGGATGAAAAAAATTGAGATGGGAGTGTCTATCTTGGTGGAAAAAGAATGGCATACGGCAATGCTTCTTAATGACATGGATATTTCTAGGCTCATGTTGTATGCACAATAATTTTAGAAGTCCAAAATTAGGGAGATAAGGAAAGAGGGTAAGAAGCCTAGATCGGATTATTATAGTCATCAAAAACATAAGAAGAGGTTCTATCACCAAGATTCTTCCATGGGAAATAAGGATAGGGCTCCAAACCAGCATTCCCAAGGTGGTGGCCACACTTTTGAGAGGACTCGGTGTACTACATGTGTGAAGCAACTTTTGGGTAAGTGTCTTTCCGGAATGGATGGTTGTTTTAGTTGTGGTTGCAAAGGACAGAATATGAGGGATTTCCCTAGAATCAAATCAAGAGGGAAAGTGGCCAATCAAGATTCTTAGATCCTAATGCTCCAAAGAAGAACCCTTTCTATGGGATGGCAGCTAGGAAGGATAACTAATATGGAGTTGATAGTCACGGTAAGTCTTAAATCCTTTTGATTGTTTTTTCATGTTATTAAATGAGTTTATATAGTTTTATACTTACTATGATCATGCCATCTTGATGAAATGCACAAAGAAAAAAATTTGAAAAAAATTTGCATGTTTGACAGTGTTACAGTTATGTTCACTGCACGTTTTGTGAATTTTGAAACAAATTATTTTGTCTTTGATCAAAGTTTAAATTTGTGCAAGAGTGTTGTATATGATCATTTTAATGTTTGAAAGGCTATATCTTCCATAAAAGAAAGATAAGGATGAGTTCTAAAATTGTGGAGTTGATGTAATTGTTGCCTATGTTGCTAGTGTTTGAAAATATGAAATGGTGCTACTTGATAGTTGATGCTTTGATTTTGAGTATGTTAAGAATGATTTTAATGTTTTATGAGTTTCCAATGAAGTCCTTGATGGTGTTAAGGTTTTGTGTAATTCGAGGATGAATTATATTATATGTGGGGGAGAATGTAACGCCCTAAAATGAACTACAGTGAACTAGAGCTTCGTGATTGTTTCTTGAGTTAATATTAAGTTTAAATGAGTAAATTAGTGTTCTTAGTCACTGTGTGAATTTTGGTTAAGTTCGGAGGTCAAACGTCCAAGAACGTCCATGACGTTCGGAAGGTGTGCCTTATAATGTGCTTGTGTGTCTTCATGTTTGAGTGAATTTTACGTGTTCGTTTTAATCAAAATTGATATGGGATGTTCCTAAGATCTAGATGACTTAATTTATGGGTTTAACGTTTGGGTACGACCCCACCTGGGACCCATAGGGGACCCTAGAAAAGGGCCCAAGATTTATGTCCAAAACTTCCTTGTAGTGTCCACAAACGGGACCAGTCAACATCCAGTACACCAATTAACTACTCGTCTACTTGGTCCGTCGATTAGAATTCCAGTTCTGCAGAGTTTGAGGGTTGCAGACCCAACCAACTAACCCTCACCAACAGGGCATTGGTTGATAAACAGTCCGTCGTTTGTGAGTCGTCAATGGGCATGTGAAAAGCTATAATTTTCTGTCATGTCTTGGGGTGTTTGGTAAATTCACGCAAGTATTTTATGACCCTAGGAAGTTTTTTAGAGTTTATTATGTATATTAAAGTATTTCAAACCCTAAGACCTAATTTTAGATCTCCTTTCCTAAAACCCAAAACCCCTGTTCCTTAGAACTCTCTCTCAAGTCTCTTTGGAACCTAGAATTCAAGAAAAGATACGAGGGCTGTTGATGGCGATGTTATTCATAAAAATCATTGGGGGTTCTCTTATCTAAGGTATGGTATCCATCCTTGAACTCTTTTCCATTTAAGGAGTCCCTTCTAATAGATTGTCAAAAAAGGTTTTCAACCCTAGTTTCTTCTATCTTCAACTCTAAATATGGGTCTTGCATGAAAACGTTTTAAATGACTTAATAATGATGTTTCTAATGTTAGTTGATGATTTTGAGGTCAAAACTTCAATTAAAACATGTTAAAGCTTTTCATCAAATGTTGTCTTAAGAAATGGGTTAAGTGAGCTTAGTTTTGTAGTCTTTGAGGTTTGCTTTACTTATGTTGTTATTGATGTTTACTACTGCACTAAGGGATAATTTATGACGAATTATTGAGTAAAATTCTATAGGTGATGGAAGCTAGGATTAAAGGGTAAGTTGGTTTTGTTGTTTAAGCTTTAACTATGAAATGCTCTTGAGTGGTATGGTCCACCTTCTTGGTGGCAGTGTTTACATAATGAAATTGATTATACTTAGTATGTATTATGAGTGTGGCTTTGATGGACTAATATGTGAAATTAAGTGATAATGAAGATTGTTCTTGCGTTGTGTATTATGAATCTTAAATTGCATGTTTGACTTAGATTATGCCTAAATGAAGTATATGATTATGTGAAGCATGTAAGGTGTGTGATTTGATGAATGAAGGCCTAAAGCATGTATAGAATTTAATATAAATGAAATGATGTTTATATGCAAGATATGCTCACAAGTACACACACACTTGAATGACTGTATGAAGCTAAGTTGAGTAAATAGAGAATTTTGGAGGTGGACACTTTTCATGAGTTGAGATGAAGTGTTTAGTAGCAACCTCACTACATCCTAAGAGATTTCTAAGATAGAATGAGGATGAATGCCCTTCGTGAATTGAGATTTGGGTTCACTAGTTATCCTTAACCTATGGTATATAATGTTTAGAATCTGTTGGGGTTATGTATAACACCTAGAGGATATGAAGAAGAGGTGGTTACACTTCGTGAGTTGAGATGTTGTATTCCAATATACCTCTTGAGATGAGTACTCCTCGTTATTAGTGAATGAGTTACTTAGTAGCAATCTCCTTATGCCTTAACTATGCGCCCGCATATGTGTCGCTATTTGGCAAGCCATGTAAAAGCTAAGAGAATGACCTTACTCTAGAAAAGTGAGGATCCCTCATCCGATAAGGGTTAATGTCGGGATTCCAAATCTAGCTCTCATGGTCTATATAAGTTAAGCTAACTCTCACAAATGTAATGAAAACGCTAAGTCTTCTAAAAGAGTGTACTACTCAGGGTAGGTAGTGGAATGGGACACTATTTATCCATTGCACTAGGTAGGCATTCTGAAAGGGGAGTCTTAGTGAGCCTTATGTGAACTGAATAAACTAAGTCTTCTAAAAGAACGTACTACTTAGGGTAGGTAGTGGAATGGGACACTATCGACAAGTATACCTTCCGAAAGGGGGGTTTGTGTGCCAAGCCTCCTAAAAAAGTTTCCTAGTTAGGGTAGGTGGTGGTATTGGGCGCCATCTACTCTTTCCACTAAGTAGGAATTCTGAAAGGGAAGTCTTGGTGATTTGTTTGAGTGTTCTTCTAATTTCTTGTCATTCAGTGGGGGCTTTTTCTCCCGAGGTGAGTAAGCCGAAACGGGGTAGTCTTGAGGATCGCTTTGCTGTGTATTGAAGGAGGCATACTAATTTCATTTCTTACCTTGGTGAGTCTTAGGATAATCTTTAGTTAGGGAAACTCCGACGGAAATTAGTTCACTTCCTCTTTGCTTGTCCTTGGAAGTTAACTCCTTAGAATAGGACTAGTTCACTGTAAATGCTCAACTTGAATTCACTGTAATATTTTGGAAGTTTATTGTAAAGTGTGTCTTTTGGTTAAAATTATGAAAATTCTTGTCTAAGTGTTAAATGATGATTCTTATGTAGTTTTACTTCTAAATTCATGAATGTTTTACTTAATTGGCATGAAAATGTATTTTTACTGAAATGTCCCTTTTTGCATGTTTTTGCATGTCATACATAGTACATTATTTGTACTAACCCCATACTTTTCTATACTCTATAACTTTAGGTTGGAAGCTCTTTGGAAGAATTGAAGGTGAAGCTTGTGAAATCTACTCTCTCAAGATTTGATATGCCCTCATATATTCGAGGATAGTCTATGTTTTTTTTTCTTCATTTTGATATTAATATTTATTATGTATTTTTCTTTCAATGTAAAGGGTGGTGTCCCTAAGATATTATATCATGTCTTTAACTTGGCTTGTGACGATGAGTTTCTCTAAATATTTATGAAAGAATAGATTTTTATTAAATGTTTTGAACAGTTTTAATTCTGCATTACTTTTCATGTCTTATGTAATAAACGATAATTAAGGGCTTGTACAAGACCCCAAAGGGTCAAGTACACCCGGTCTTGACCCAAGGGTTCTCCCTAACTTCTAAAGGGTACTTTTGGGTCGTGACACTCTCACACGATCAATCACCTGTGACGTCGAGGAACGTGAGGTGAAGATATGAATTTCACTACTATATTATGACTTATTTTGTGAGCCAGACAAATGTTTCTCAAAGAAAATGAGTTTAAAGATTATTGGAAAACAGAAACAAGAGTTAAACATCTTGAGTTGTTTATACCGAGGATGGTTTGACGCATACACCAATATAAGGTGAAAACATCGTAGCACGTGTTTAATACCATGTGTGTCTAGCGATCAACGGATCAATGAAAGAATATTTCCAGTTTCTTCATTGTGTGAGACCCAGAAAATTTAAAATGACTTTTCAATGAAATACCCTTCGACCTTTTGCAATTTCTTGAAATTTCAATCGATGTTGGTACTTCAGCATGTTACAAATAGTCATGAATGATTTGGCAATGCAGAGCATGTCTAGGAAAGCAATTGAATAGGAGAAGATAGATTCAAGTAGAAAGGAAAGACATTAAATGAATAATAAATGTATATAGATAAGTCGGGTATTGCACTAACTATATTGACATTGAGTGTAATTGTGTGTATAAAGTTAAACATGAAATCGAGTTAACCTCTTTCAGAGGATGAGAGATCAGATAAGTAACTACTAAAGTAGTGAATAAAGTCTGGGTTATTGTGAGTAATAATGTTCTTTTGTAAGTAGTGAATTCCTTCCACATGTGATTGAATTCCTATGTAGACTTTGTAAAACCTTACTTGTAAGATCTTGATGCTCACCGATTGCACGAACTATTTATCATATGCATTGAGTGTCTAGTTGATGTTGTGTTGGTTTGAGTCTTGTCCACCATGTGCGAAGTGGGAGATATAAGTTTTGGGTCATGGATCGACCCGACCCAATATTTTATCTGTAAAATTGAGATAAGTTTTAGTTTAAAATATTGGGTGGGAACAGTTACTAAGTAATTGTTCCAACGTACCCAATCCAATATTTAAATACAGAAAACTTACGCTCAGTAAAAGGTGTGGAAAAAACAGAAGAGAAGGGAAAAACTCTAAACACAACATATTTCTAAGAAAGAGACACTAACCGAAAGGATATATAGTTTGTGAATCAATAACCCTGTTTCCTTGAGATTCAAGTTTGACTTGGAGAAATATTTCAAAAAAAAGGATTTAGTCAATTTTCCGCTGCAAAACTATAGGGTACACAGTCGATTTTTTTAAAAAAATCCTACAATTATAGCATGGAAGAATCACATACGAGAAAATAGTTTACTTGAGCAAAACTATCAATAAAACTAGTATATTTAAATATATGAATTATTAATTATTGTAAGTTAGTATTTTTTAAGGTAGCTTCCAAATTTTATTATAGAAAAAATTGCAAGATGAGATTGTCGGTAACATTTTATTGTTTGCTAAATCTGTTTGTCATCAGTTTTGTGTGTGAAATTTATTTCTTGTAGTTTTGATTTTAAATAATGAATGGGTTCGTTGGATGGGTATAGAAGTAAAAGTTTTGAGAGGAAAATGGTGGCTGGTTACTTGGTTCTGTATATGGAGTGATGAGCATTAATGTTGTAATTATAAGTGAAGATTTGGTTGTAGTACGGACGGGAGTGTGTATATATAATCCGATTAAATGTAACGCATTGACAAATTTAATTGAGTAAAAGGGTGGATGTACATGGTTGTGTGTTTAAAGGATTTCTGGTTTGAGAGATGGTGTAATAAAGAGTGAATTGTTTTTATCCTAATTTACAGATTTGCTCCATGTGTTAATATATATATATATATATATATGATGATGACGATGATGATGAAATGAAATAGTATGAACAGAAAGTTAGGAAAATGCAAAAGGGAGAGGGCCCATCTGCATCTTCCTGCACAAGGGCAAGTATTAAGAGAAAGTTCCATCAAGTTGGGGAGGTTAGATATTGTACTAGTTATCTTGTCAGTCACCTTTCTTTGCACATTTACTCTCTATGTCTAATTACTTATTACCTCTTGCAGGACAAGGGCCGCACCGCACGTTCATCCAAGTTCAATAGTAACTCTGATTTCGACATATATCTTATATAATTTATTTATTCAATTTTGACAGTTTTATACTTATGTTTATCTATCAGGTAAACCAACAAAGTTGCCAGAAAAACGTATACTACAACTAATTCTCGACGTTCTGCAAAGGTTAGTTAGCAATATTCATCCTCAAATTATTATACATACATTATAAGGAATATCTTACTACTTTAGATTGTTTTTTATCATGTTAGGAGGGACACCTATGAAATATTTGCAGAACCAGTTGATCCCACTGAGGTTGGTTTTATTCATCATTGATTGGGTTTGGTTTTTAAAGGCCAACCATGTCTTGTTACTGACTTACATCATGTGTTTCTTTTAAGGTGGAAGATTACTACAAAATCATTAAAGAGCCTATGGATTTTGGTACAATGAGGGCTAAGCTTCATGAAGGAATGTATCAGAACCTCCAACAGTTTGAGGTAAATTGGATCATGCATCTTTTTCGCAAGTTGAGATAATCGTTTGATTGTAGCACGCAGCATTTGAGAATGTGCTCTCATCAACTCAACTTTAATTTGTCTGGTCTTAGTAATCTTGAGAATCATCTTTTGAAACTGCAGCGTGATGCATTTCTGATTCCCAAAAATGCAATGCATTTCAACTCCTCTGGTACAGTTTACTTCAGACAGGTATTTCTTTTTACACAATTTGATTGTTACAGATATCACGAGAAGTAACAAATTCGAATGTTTTTTTACAGGCTCGTGCTATATATGATCTAGCTAAGAAAGCATTTCACGTCCTAAAAACTAATCCCAAAAACATTGAAGTAGAATTTCCAGTGAACAGACGTAGATCGATGAGAAGATTGCAAAATGAGGCCAGAGATACAGGATATGTCATACCAGATGGTGCCCTTGATGTTTCCTCCAAGAATATTGGACTTGGGCCTAGTGTTCCATCAACATATAGAAGAAGCAAAGAAAGGCCTTCCCTATCCACCAAAGATGCTGCTCCGACTGACGGTGCATTCTTATTAGGTAAGTAAGACAGTGAGATTTACACATGTGTTTCTTTGATTATCAGTTATAATTTTGACAAATACTCTAGTAATCAAGTAGTATAATTCTTACTCTATTTAAACAGGTAATAGACATGCTCAAAGTTTTTCTTCTCTTGGTGCTGGTCGTTGTTCTGCATATGAATTTTTCAGGCCTTCGCCTTACCATGACACTAGCTCATTTCTATGTAACCAGAATCCTGAGTCACTAATTCTTGTAAGTTTTTCCTCTCCAGCCGAATCACATAATTCAATCAGTTTAGTTGGAGGATATTTTTCTGTCATGTTTTTATACTAGGCTACAACATACATGAAAAAAATGTAAGTGCATATTTACAATATATAAAAATATTTGATTTTGATATTGTAGAACAGGAATGGTAGTTACAGAGAGAGCTTGATGTCATTTGCCAGAGACTTAGGACCAACAGCACAAACGGTTGCCAACGCGAAAATGCAAGGGAGCTATCCATTTCTTCTCTCTCACACAACTAAAGGTCCTCCAACGTGCTTAGGATTCGCTGCCTTTGCACATGTACAAAATCAATCTAATACTGGAGTTTTAACCTCATATAAGAATCTATCTAGTCCTGTTCGAGGTTTTTGCTCCGTTCTCAAAAGCACCAGTGATAGGATCGATGTGTGTAATGTTGCAAAGGGGGATGAGACTTGTAAAATAGCTGGCATGCGCAGTCTGAAAGAGCCCCTTCCTTGCACAGAATATTCAGAGAAGAAACATACGTCAATTTTGTGCTACAAAAGGAATGTTCATAAAGTAACAGAAGGAGCCAAGAAAACTCTAAATGGAAGTGAGAGAAAAGAGAATTACTTGGGAACTCATATCATTACTATTGGGACATCTGGGGATACGAAGAAACCCGGCAGAAGAACTGCTAAGGTGGAAGAAAATAAAGTTCTGCCAGTTGTACTAGCTCTAGAGCAATCTCATTCAAGTCTATCTGAGGTGAAGTGGAGAAACAAGAAGAGTTCCAATTTCACATCACGTAAGACACGATCACAAAGCAAGATTGCAGAACCCAATGTCACTGGGACAATTTCAGGTCAAACTAAAAATAAAAGCTTTAGATCAAAGCACGAAAACAAAGCAGCTATTTGTGCTCAAAACAACAATTTTGGCAGCAGTATCAACCCAACTTTTCTTGAGCCAATGAGCCAGGCATCAGAGTCGAAATTGAGCAAGACTATTCCTGTGATGCCATTTCCAGGAATAATGAGCTCCAGGTTCACTTTTGATATGCCGTTCTTGAAAGCTCAGCTAAATCAAATGAATCCAGTAGGGAAAAATGACATGCCTCAAGTATCAAGACATAACATGGAGTGGTCATTGTATGGTCAGGGAAGTAATAATAGGATGGGCAGGGAAGTAAATCTATCCGTGTCGTCTCTGCAAGACAAACCAAACAGTACTCTGCAGACCATGCCGACTTTCAATTATAATTATCAATCATCACATCTTTCCATAGACACTGATTTGGCCCTTCAGCTCTGAGTTAGTTTGAACAAATGCTGTTAAATTATCCCAAGTAAATTGCTTGTTGGATATTGTTCTGTCATGTAAAGCGTACAGTGCATTGAATTAAAAATATCCTCTGAGAAAGTTGAATATGTTAATCCTTGTACAACTTGAAATCAATGCATAGGATATAAGCAAACCAAGCCTCCTTCCTCTCCTGTTTATTTTTGTTTTCGTTGGCCTTAAATGATCAAGGTGAAGGATTAAAACACAAAGTATCATATATCACATGATTTGATTGTTCATGCAGTGAAGTTAACATGAGAAAATTAAAGATGGTATCGGCTAGGCCCATCAAATAAATAAGAGAAGGGATATCAAGATTACACATTCTAATGAGAGTGGTAGAAAAATTGATGTTTTTATGCACTTGAACGTAATTTAGAATAGGAAGTAGATTCCAACAACCCTTTTGATTGTATAGTAATGAGAACATATTTATAAGTAAATCAGAAAAATAGTAGAAAACCCATTTGAGTATAAACATGAAATAGAGAGTTGGAATAAAAAGTGTGGAATGAACGTAACATACATAAGTATATACCTTCTCTTTAACTAAAAAACGAATAATTTTTGAAAAATCAATTAATCTTATTATTTTAGAGAAATTAATTTTCCAAATTTAGAGAGTCGCCGCTAAGTTTTTTAATAAAAATCAAGAAAAACTTAAAGTTTTCAAAAAGATTTAAACAGATAAAAATCAAATTTTAAAAAAATGGGTTCGAAGTTCAATGTACATTCCGAAAGTGTTAGGCCCTCGGAATGCCCGCTAACTTCGGTTGACCGGCAATTTGACAAAAATAACTTTCAAAAAACTTTTCAAATTTTAAACAAAAGTAAAAGAAAATTTATTTTTTATTTATTTACTTACTTATCATTATTATATTATTATTATTTTTAGATAATTATTTTAATAAACTAAAGGGGGATTTTCTAAGGAAAATAATTCTAATGTTGTCAAGACTAATAATGAAATTAAAGTCAACTATTAAATAATTATTTGATTTTAAATTTAAAACCAGATATGACTTATTTTACGAGATAATTAAATCAAACCGAAAATCATATATAACATGTTAGTCAATCAACAAATAAATTGGAAAATATTTAATTTAGGCCTTTTATCCAAATTCCAATTTGATGGGCTTCTGGCCCAAACCTGTCCTAAAGTCTAGGTAACGGGCTGCATTATTGGGCCTCATTTTATGCTTTATTTCAACGTATATATTCCATGTATACCACTATATACGGGCAATATTTCAGCCCTCTTCCCTGTATATTTGACCGTACAACAAATGCATAAAATCTATTTTGGCCAGTGCAACCTGTGTTGCCATTTTCTATCACGTATTTGTTACGCTGGATAGTATATCAGTGTATAGAGGACGTATTTCATCTTGTTTTCAGCCTTCAAAATCAATAGTGCAACTCATCTTTCAATTCTTTCAATCCAAGAAAAGAAGGGCCGACATGAAATGCAACTTAATGATATGCGAGGGTTGGGGAGTCCGTGAAGACCCGATCCAAGTTCATGCATAAAAAAATGAGGAAAGCTTAGCATGATTCTTACTTAACACAACCAAATCAAACAAACGCCTACTAAATCGAGCAACAAATAGTAAAACACTCCAAGATGAATTCAACATGAGCCTTTCAAATTTTTTAGGAAGTATACATGCCACCCAAGACAAGACAAGACTAGATTTTGCAAAAAGGGAATAAACCATAATCAAAAAACTTAACTGAAAAGGAAGAAATCAATTTGCGTCATATTTTGCGAACATTAAAGTCACACATCTAAATTGGAGAAATTTAAGACATTAAATATAACAAAGGAAAGCAAGAAGTAAGCTAAAGAAAAATAAAAAGGACTTGAAATAGACTCAAATCTTAAGCAGCTGCTCATAAATAAGTCATCGAAAATGAACTAAAAAAATAAATAAATGCTATAGTGTAAATGGATAAGCATCAAACTGAAATCAAACCCAAGCTATAAACATCATTTTCAAAGACAAGTAAAGGTAAATGAGAAATACAAGCAGCAACTAGTAGAGAAACGATCGGACATCAGTCCTCCGGCATCCATACATACACATTCTACTAATTTCGAATCAAAACAAACATAAGAAAATAAGGTACATCTATTGCGATCTAAGATCAATCACAAGGCATTGAGCCAAATCATCCGCTAGATAATGGGCTATAAACTAAAGTATAAATACGATTCAAGAATGAAACAAGGAAGTCTATCTCTCTCGCGGCAGCGAACTGAGCTGACGATATGAAGAACGGTTACTTCACCAAAATCAGAACTTCATCAGATTCTGACAGGCTCCGACAATTCGAATAAGAAAACTAGTAACATTGTGAGCTCTTAATGATACTATGCTTGTGAGATCTTAATGTATTTTTTCCTGTAGATATTTTGGAGATTTTTTTATCTCTTAGGGTGTGTTTGGTATGATGGAAAATATTTTCCATGGAAAATATGAAAATATTTTCCTGGAAAATAAGTAGATTTTTGACTTATTTTTTCATTTTTGGTCGGGGAGTAGAAAATATTTTTCGAAAATGATTTTGTTTTTTATTTATGACTGAAAAATATTTTTGAGAGACATCTTTTTTTTTTACTAGAGTAGAAAGTAATTTATTAAATTGAAAATATTTTTTAAAAACAATTTTTATTTGGGGTGGTGGTGGGGTGGAGGAGGGGATAGGAGTGAAAAAAATAAAAATTTGAACTTCATAATATATTTAAAAAATAAAATTAATTTATTTGGGGGTTGGGGTTGGGTGGGGGGCTGGCCGGGGAGGGGGGGGTGTATGAGTTTAAAAGTAAAAATTTGATGTTGAAAATATTTTTAAAAAGCAAAATAATTTTTTTGGGGAGGGGTTGGGGTTGGGGAGGGGAGCTGGCCGATCGTGGTGGGTGGGGGTCACGATCGGGTAAAAAAATAAAATTTTAAAAATTGAATTTTTTTTTTAAAAAAAAATGTTGTTTTTCCCAAAAAAAACTTATTCTAAATTGGAGGAGAATTTTGGAAAATGTTTTCCTTAATTTTTAAAGGGCAGTCGTTTTACTTAATTTTAAGGAAAATGAGTTGATTTAGAAAATATTTTCTAAAACTTTTGTCCCAACCAAATATGAAAAAATTGGAAAATATTTTCTAGAAAATGTTTTCCTTCATAACAAACACACTCTTAGTCTATTTCTTTTAGAAAATTCTCTTCTATTCTAGATATTAAATTCCTTTCCAAAAAATCATCTCCTCAAAAAAAAAAAAAGATCCCCCT
Source organism: Solanum lycopersicum (assembly GCF_036512215.1). Lineage (NCBI taxonomy): Eukaryota > Viridiplantae > Streptophyta > Magnoliopsida > Solanales > Solanaceae > Solanum > Solanum lycopersicum. The sequence goes on from NC_090808.1 coordinate 40,318,404, forward strand.
ATAACAATAAAATAGATGGGTATTTATAACAGGGAAATTCGGAAGGGGGGAAAACATGATTCCCTTCAAAATTTGAAATTTGAATCACTTTTGGAGGATAAGGTTGAGAAGGTTGTATTGTACCATTCTTGTCTCATTCTTCAAAGGAAGAACGATTTGACCCACTAGATTTAGAGTGAATGACGAAAGTGGTGTAAGATCAATAAACATGGATTACAGGTAGATCTCGTACGGAGAGGATAAGGGTGAGGGGGAGAAAATGATGATTTTCAAAGATTTATGAAATATACCTATTATATCTATAAAACTATATGATAATATATTTGTTAATTATAAAATATAAAATCCGACTAGGATTACTTAAAATGACTTTGGAAAAGTATTTGAATTTTATAAAACTAATCATTCTAAATTGTTTGAAAATTAAGAAGATCGTGAATGATTTCCTATCGTGGAGGGTCAAATTTGGTGTCAGCAGCTGTCCCTTATTTTACTTGGATTGATGCAAGAAATTTGAGGAAAATCAAAATTGACCGAGCCAATTTTGACCGACCAAATATTCATCTTTAGGAAAGGATTTGGTACGGAATCAGGAATTATGTTTGAACCCTAGGCATGAGTTTTCTACATGTCTCAAGCTATATGAAATTCAGGCCACCTGTAGATCGATACGTATGATTTGACGCACGATTTTGAAGGAATTTAAAAATCATCTCGACACCAAATTATGAAGGGATCGACATGCTTGGGAATACTATTTAAGAGAGATGTCAGGGTACAACTGAGTTTTCAACATTGAGTTCGCCTACATATCCCTTGGCATAGGGAATCAAGCTGTTTGTATTTTGACTCGATCGGTTGAAAAAGAATTCTATTATGCTAGATAACCTTCGGTTCTGGACAAGTGATAAATTAAGTCGAGTATGAAAACGAGAATTGTAACCTCTTAGCCATGAATGTGGAGCTCTTCACATCCATAAGTAAGAGCTTACACAAACATAATCTTCAAAGCTCTTGGTGCATTGTCTATCTGATTGGAAGGTGCTTCTAGTAATCTAAAGAAAAACCCACACGCCTTATGATATGGGTGTGGTTAGATTCAAGTGGAAGTCGCTCTTTTGCTCGCGTCCTACGAGTTTTACCCACTTCTTTGGACTATGTCGCAGTTAGCTGCTAAGAAAAAGTTTCATGTTGTGGTGCATCCTTGTTGATGTCATCCACACCTGTGGTTTGATTTATGAATTCATCCACTTGGTTTCTCTCGACTGAAACAACTTGTTAGTAGAAAATGTAACTTGAAAAGTGGTAGTATATCTTATGATTCTTTTCTGTTACTCTTGATGTGAAAGATGTCACATAAGTATGTTCAATATATGTCGCTTTCAGACGCAGTATGTCCATTACAATTCGTGCTTGTCATTGCTTATTTTTTGTATGGCAAACTCCAGTGATCTTTGAAACGATCTAGCTAGCTCAACAATTATCCAACTATAACAAGGTGGATGACTCGATAATATTCCAATTGTAACGAGGTGGATGCTAAATAATATTCCAACTTAAGGTGGATGCTCGATAATATTCCATCTGTAACGAGATGGATGCTTGATAATATTCTAACTATAACAAGGTGGATGCTCGATAATATTCCATCCATAGCGAGGTGGATGCTCGATAATATTCCATCTATAAAAGAGGTGGATGCTCGATAATATTCCATCTGTAACGAGGTGGATGCTCGATAATATTCCAATTATAACAAGGTGGATGCTCGATAATATTCAATTTGTAATGAGGTGGATGCTCGGTAATAATCCAACTATAATGAGGTGGATGCTCAATAATATTCCAACTGTAACGAGGTGGATGCTCAATAATGCTCAAACTGTAACGAGGTTGATGCTCAATCTATTCCATCTGCAAAAAGGTGGATGCTCGATAATATTTCGACTATAACGAGGTGGATGCTCGATAATATTCCATTTGTATTGAGGTGGATGCTCGATAATATTTTAATATAATTCAAAATTAGGATCCTGAAATGGAAAAACTGAAATACGAACCACTTATGGGGTGGATCGCTCAACAAAACTATATGCCAAAGTCTTTGATTGTCCATCAAAACACTTAATCAACTTATGGGGTGGATACCCAACAAATTGGAATTTTGACTCTATCATTATCAAGAAACACGCATGCCTAAATTAATATGCGACAAACATACTAAAACCTAAATTGACGTACATACATGTTGCAACTTTGATTCTCTCTTTAAAAGACATAATTATCGAGGTGAATAACTTAATTCATTCACACGAAGATTGAAGACACTTTCATCTTCCTTGACAAACTCAACAAAATTTAAGTTGTTGAAAAAATTTCCAATCGTTATCAAAAAGTTTATAATGAGTTGATAACTTCGACTGTTATGGAGATATTACAGTCACCAACATCTTTCTGATTAGATTCGTTAATCTTCCGTTGCAACAATTCTAAGATAGTGTTACTTTTGATCATTTTCTCATATGATTCTGACTTTACCAATACTATCACCCTCAAAGGATGATACCAAACATTAGTATCGACTACAAAGTAAAGAATAAAATTAAAGTTGAAAAACTAGATTAAGTCATTTGGCTTATCGAGATTAGGCTATAATGAGCCTAATTGTAACTTTGATCATGACTCGTAACTAGGGATTCTCCAGCACATTGTTTCTTACAACTTTGAAAGAATCTATTACTGTTGGCTTTAATATACCTGCAAGATAAAAAAACTCGTTCAAAAATCACTCAAGGCAACATAATGAAATGAAGATAAAATGAGACTGAAAGTTTTCTAGTTATGTTGATGAGGCCACTAGAGGCATAAATGATGTCTTTTCCCACGCTTGGCAGCTTTGACATTGCTATTTTTGTGATTTCGTTATTCTGCATTCAAATAAAAATTCTTAGTTTGAAGGACTGATTTGTGTTGTTCTTGTTTCCATGCTCCTTCTTGTAGTTGGCTTACACGCTCGTTCGTCCTTTGTCAGACAGTCTTAATGGAACTTTTGAGGACCTTCCTCAAAAATTATGCCACGGTCTAAAATATGTTTAACTCTCCGAACTTTCATTGTTAATTCAAAAGTTTCCCATTCAAGAATTTGAGGCCCCTCCTCATAATTTTGTCCCAGTTTGCCTAAAGTGACATTTGTGGAATTTCTGAGATCATCTCAATACTTCTGTCCCAGTTTCAAACTTGATTATTGTAATTTTTGAGATCCACCCAAAGCTAACTCCGTAGCATTTTGGTCTTCTGTTTTGACTTTTTATAAAAGACTATCTTTGAAAAAAATTTTGAGATCCTCTCAAAAATTCTGTCCCAGTTTCCATTATGAAGAGAAATGAAAATTTTACAGGAAATATAACTGAGCCGTGTGGCGCCTATGTATCCTGTTGAGGCAGGAATAAGGTCAAACATAGTTCCCACAAAGAGATTAACAAAAGTAGGAATTTTACAAAGAAACCGACCGAGGCCGACATAGGCCGCCTACGTATCTCATTCTTGAGAATTCAGGTCAAACATAGTTCAAACAAAGGAAACATTAAAAGGGGATAAAAGAGTGACTGAGACTGACATAGGCTGCCTACGTATCTCATTCTTGAGATTTCAGGTAAGACATAGTTCATTGGATGAATTGTGCGATAAAATGAGGGAAGAAAAGGCTAAGCGCATTTCAAAAGAAAGGTAAAAGCTTTATATGCCAAATTTTTACCAATGTTGGGCATTCTTTTTCTCCACCTTTGGTCACGAATATCTTCCAATGACCCAGTTTATAAACATCTTGTACTCACTCTTAAGCATCCAATATATTATCCTACGAGGTGGTTTTCTCAATACTGATCAAATTGTTGTTGATCATGTTTTGTATCTTGTGGTTCAAGGTTGAACAATTCTCTGTGTCGTGTCTAATAACTCCTTAATGATAAGCACATCTATGGTCAGCCCTGGAAAATTTTCCAAAAGGAGTGGCTAGTCTTCCTTCTATAGGATAGAGAATGCCCATTGCTTTCAACCTTTCATAAAGTTGAGTTTGGGATTCCTTTAATAATGTAAGTACTTTATGAGCCTTCCTAAAATTTGGACAAAGAAATTTTTACTGATTGACATTATGGTTTTGATATACATTTGTTGAGCTGACCACATATGGGTAGCTATGACTTATATACCATGGTTTCACGATATTTTTAATGATTTTTACTTAAGTTTAGTGAGTGTCCAAAAGCCTTTTTGTAATGATTTTTATGTAAGTTTTTCTTTATTTGCAGGAAATCTGTCCAAAGATGAACGCGGAAGTTTTTGAGCGAGAAATGCAGAAGAGACCACCTATGTAGCCTGTGATGGTCTATCGAGCTTGTGACGGTTTGTAGGTGGCATCGTAGAGAAGCTGCTGAAGGAAGATAGGGAAGTATGACCCAGTGTGAGATTACAACAGTTTATGATGGACCGTCATAGCCACAATGGTCTGTCCTGCTGGTTCGTCGCAATGATAAGAGAGTAGTCCTAGTACCCTATTTCCATGAAGTTTAAGTGTTATGGAACAGAGACCCTCGATGGACCATCGTGCTTGGAACGGTTCGTCATACCTTCCGTTGAGGGTAATGAAGAGAGCAGCAGAAGAATTTTTGAAGTATGGGACGACGGAGGCCATGACGGCCCGTCGTGACCACGATGGTCTGTCACGAGTTCCATCGACTAATATACCGTGGTTTCACGGTATTTTTAATACTTTTTCCTTAAGTTTAATGTGTCCAAAAGCCTTTTTGTACTAATTTTTATGTAAGTTTCTCTTTATTTGCAGGAAATCTATCTAAAAGATGAATGGGGAGGTTTCTGATCAAGAAATACAGAAAAGTACCACCTACGGAGCTTGTGACGGTTAGTCGTGCTCGTGACGGTCCGTAGGTGGCATCGTAGTGCAGTTGCTGAAGGAAGATGGGGAATTCTAACCAAGTGTGGGGTTACAGAGTGCGTGATGGACCGTCGTAGACATGACGGTCCGTCCTGCTGGTTCGTCATGAATATCAGAGAAGTAGTCCCAGTACCCAAATTACATGAGCTCAAGTGTTTTGGAACGGAGACCCTCGACGGACCGTTGTGCCTGTGACGATCCGTCATACCTACCGTTGAGGGTAATGAAGAGAAGCAGAATAAATTGCACAAGTATGAGACGACGGAATCTATGACAGTACGTTATGACCACAACGATCCGTCGCGATGTCCATCATAGTGAGTTCAATCAAAACTTGAGAATTAATGATGATGATCCAAACTAAAACATCCAGATTCGGTTGATGTTCATGGTTAGTTATTACACGATGCTCCGGGTGAAAATCAACATAGGGGACACAATCCCGCTCCAGTCCCAAAGAATACTACAGAGGCTATAACAATATAGCAGACTCCGATGGCCGCTTGTCTTGCCCCTTTACCACCAGGCCACACGTTTGTGATAACTAGTAGCCTGATGCAAATGCTCACTGCCAGAGGTTTATTTTCAGGGCTACCTTCTTAGGATCCACATGCTCATATAGCTAAGGTAAGGGCAGTGTGTAAAAGCTGTGTAGGGAGGACTGGCTTGGACTTGGATGTAATTGGGCTAAGAGTGTTTCCTCTCTCACTGACTGGAGAGGCTTCTATTTGGTTTACTGAGCTCCCTTACAAATCAATTTTTACTTGGAACCAACTAAGGGACGTTTTCTTAGCATGCTACTACCCGGTCTCCAAGAAACTAAACCACAAAGACAAAGTGAACAACATTGTGACACTACCAGGAGAGTCAGTTAGTAGTTCTTGGGATAGATTCACCTCATTTTTTAAAAGCGTACCCAATCACCGCATAGATGATGATCACTAAAAGAATACCTTTATCGGGGACATGATGATAATAATAAAGCGGTGTTGGATGCTATAGCGAATGGTTCTTATGGGGAGTGTCATTATGCTGAGATTACTGAAAAGTTAGAGAAAATCTCCGTAAAGGTAAAGCCTGGAGTACTAGGAAGTCAGATACTGGGAGAAACACCTTCGCAGTGTAATCCACTCACAACCCATCCACAGATGAGATCCATAAAGAGATGGCATCGATGAGAACTGAGCTTGGGTTGGTATTAAAACATGTCACTGGGGTGCGGAAAAGATAAATGAAGTCAACTACTTTTCTAAACCACCACCACCTAATGATGGATGCTATTATGCGCAGGATATCTAGGCAATAAATGAGCATACGGGGGGTTTCCGACTTAGTGAACAAGGCTCAGATCAGGATAATTGGTGCCAAGTTCAAGGGAATTAAGGTCAAACCTATGGTAACTTTAACCGTGAGGGTCATTATGTCCGAGATGGAAACTACAATCGCGACAACAACTTCAACAGGGGTAACTACAGTAACAAAAATGATAGGAATAGGCCCTATGTCCCTCCTCAAAATCATGAAGTTACTCCTCGGGATGGTGGAGATAGTATGGCAAGAGTTGAGCATATGTTGCACAAAATGATGAGGAGGTTCGATGATAGTGATTAGCATATTAAAGAGTTAAGGAGTGATTTAGCGGGTATTGGGAAAAAAGTCGATACACATGCAATATCGATTAAGAAAATCGAGTTGGAAATGGCCCAATTATCTGTGACTGTGAACACACAGCAACCGGGCACTCTTCCTAGCAACACTGTCCAAAATTCGAAAAATGATGCACACTGTATGACAATCACTACTCGGGGTGGTAAGCAAACCATTGACCAACCTATGCCATCTAATGAGGAAAAGGTGAGAAAGGACAATGATAAGGTGGTAGAGGGTAGAGGTGAAGCAGAAGATAGAGCTGGAAAAGATGCAGAAGTCCCTATGCAGGTAAATCCCATGCCTAGACCCCCCCTTTCCTCAAAGATTAGTGAAAAAGACTGAGGATGGTAAATATCGGCATTTTATAACAATGTTGAAGCAACTTTCTATCATTGTATCTTTGGTAGAAGCTCTAAAAGATATGCCCGGTTATGCCAAGTTTATGAAAGATCTGGTTACAAAGAAAAGATCGATCACTTTCGAGAATGATGATAGAAAGAAGCATTGTAGTGCTATTGCTACAAGATCTCTCTTACAAAAGAAAAAAGATCAGGGTGCGCTCACTATTCCCTGTAGAGTCGGATCATTACATTTTGCGAAAGCATTATGTGATCTGAGGGCAAGCATAAATATCATGCCCCTGTCTATTTACAAGAAGTTGGGTTTGGGTGACCCAAAGCCCACTGGGATTCGGCTACCGATGGCTGATCGAACAATGAAAAGGCCTATAGGGATACTCCACGATGTTCTAGTAAAAGTGGAGTCATTTATATTTACGGCAGATTTTGTTATTCTTGATTGTGAAGTCGATTTTGAAGTGCCTATTATTCTTGGGAAGTCATTCCTTGCAACGGGTAGAGCCTTAGTTGATAAAGAAAAGGGGCAGATTAATTTTGGTTGAACAATGAAGAAGCGACCTTCAATATTTGTAGGTCCATGAGTCAGAGTGGTGAGCTCCAATATGACCTAAAAAGTGAAAAACGAGAGTTTATGGTTGGAGATTTGGTGCTTTTGGACAGTTCAAGGTTGCATTGGCTTCCGGGCAAGCTCAAGTCCGTATGGACAGGCCCTTACTTGATTACCCAAGTATTTCGTCATGGAGCAGTTGAGTTAAAAATCAAGGAGGGAGTGCGGTTTCAGGTGAATAGAGAACGAATTAAACTCTATTTTGGGCATACTGCATCGGTGAATGAAGTGATAGAGGCATACCATCTTGATGAAGGCTGAGTAATCAAGTGTCCTCAGTTGTGCCGTGACGTTAAATCAGGCGCTTGTTGGGAGGGAACCCAATACTTATAGTTTTTTCTTTTTAGTAATTGTAGCATTTTCTACTAATGGGTTTTAAATTTGCAGGTACATCACCAGGAAATTCTGCAGAAAATTACTCTGCAACAGTCACTGACGGATACATCGACGGCCCGTCATGACCGCGATGGACCGTCACATGAATCCGTCGTGCCAGGTACGTCTATCTGTTATTCTCAAAACTAGGGCACACACGACATAACCAATGACAGATCGTCTCAGATGCAACGGACCATCGTCGGGGACTCGTTGCATAATTAATGAAGCTTACCCGACCCGACCCGTCTGGGGTTTTTAAAAATTCTTAACATAAAACCCCCCCATTCATTTAACCCCACTCCTTCCCTCTTCCTCCCATTTCCCTCCCTTTTTAACTTCCAAGTTCATAACCCCCTCTCTTTTAACTGATCATTCTTTCAAATTCCCCAATTCCTATAATTCACTATCTACTAGTCGGTGTCTGCCACTTTGGTTCTCTACTTGATCACCAAGTACATTCCTTGCTTGTTTTTATAATATTCTTAGGTATGTGTCTCTGATTTCTAGCCATTTACTTTGAATTTTTGTTTATAAATTAGTACTAGCCTAATTCTTATTGATGGGTTCATTCTTTAATACAAATTCTATCTGACCTAGGTTGAGAACCCTCAAAATTGCCGTGTTAAAACTCTAGAAATAGGTGCTTTAGCATTGCTAGTTTACTAGGTATTTGGGTTAGACAAATGTCAGTTAAAACACTAACAATTCCATTTGGGTCATAGGGGATGAATGGGGCATCCCCAGTTCTGTCACTAAATCACAGAACGAGACCGCAATGACGGATCGTCGTACCCACGACGGACCGTTATTGGGTCTGTCCCAACATCTCTAACACCCCACTGTCCTATTCTCTCCAAGTGTCCACCAACGGTCAAATGTGATGGACCGTCGTTCCCACGATGGTTCGTCCTGCACAATCGTTTTGGATGTTACATACCCTATTCCTAAGGATCTCTAACTTTTTCTAAGTGTCCTACAATGGACACATGCGACGGACTGTCGTTCCCATAATGATCCGTCCTGCACAACCATTCTGGTTGTTAGAGACCCTATTCGTAAGGGTCTCTCACTTTTTCTAAGTGTCCTCCAATAGACAGATGCGACGGCCCATCGTTTCCATGATGGTCCATCCTGCACAACCATTCTGGTTTTCAGAGACCCTATTCCTAAGGGTCTCTCACCTTTTCTAGTATACTCCAATGGACATCTACGACGGACCGTCATACCCTCGACGGTCCATCCTGTGTAACCGTTATGACGATCAGAGACCCCTCTCCTAAGGGTCTCCATACTTTTTCCAAGTGTACTCTTACAGACAACTATGATGGACCGTCATACCCTCGATGGTCCGTCCTGCATATACCGTCATACTTGTAAGAGACACCTTTCCTAAGGGTCTCCACATTTTTTTCAAGTGTCCTCTGACGGACACCTATGACGAACCGTCATACTTGTGACGGTCCGTCCTGCATATACCGTCATACTTTTCAGAGACTTTCCTTCAGGGTTCTCCATATCAACATAGTTTAATTAAGACATAATGTACCCCATGAAGGTCCGTTGTACTCACGATGAGTCGTCACCTGGTCCGTCGTGTTTCACTATTACAATAGAAATGTCATTACATCTTAACTTTTTTATTTAATTCTTGTGGTTTTCTTGTCTTGTTTGCTCCTACTAGTACTAATATTAATTCTTTACATGTACTATCTATTATGGAACTAAAACAAGATCGAGTCTACGCACGCGGGCGATCGAAGTCTGTCACCCCGTCTGCTCGCCTGGTCATTGGCTCCGATGATGAGCGTGACCCTAAGTACGTGCCCCCAGGAACTTCCACCCCATCCCGAGCTGCACAAGCTGCCAAAGTCACACCCAAAAAGTTGGCGTCCTGCATAGTCACTGCCTTCCAGTCTGATGAGGAGAGCACACTCAACGGTACACCTTCTAGGTGAGCTACGAATGAAGAAGGAGCGTCTGGCTGCTTAGGAGTTTCGTGGTCGGAGGAATCATCCAGATCTGCTGAGGTCCCTGCACCCGCCACCGCTGCACAGTCTGCCTCGTTTGATGAGGCTGACAGTTCTGAATCCACACCCGGCTAATAGGCCCCACAGGAGCAGTCCGAGTACGTGGCATTCAGGTTGATATCTCCCTGCCTGCCATCCACCGTTATCTATACGGCGAGAATGTTGATTCCAACCGGACCCCTCTCACTGCCGATTTTGACTACAAGTGGCAAAGTGTCAAAGATGGCCAATTTCTGCGTAAGCCATCGCTGAGAGAGACCACCAAGAGGTGGAAGGCTTTGCACTTGTCCATTAATGGAGAGGGTCCTTACTGGGTGACCCAGCCGAAGGGAGCCATCAAAAAGGCTAACCTGACCTTCACAGCAAAGTTTTTGTGGTTGATTGTCCGCGACTTCCTTTCCCCGACACCCCTGATAATATAGTTACATGGGATCGTGTAGTAGTGATGGCGACAATGATAGCCAGGTTTAAGGTGGATTGTGCTTGGCTTCTATAGGCGTCATGCACGAGAGGGAATTTAAGGTCACAACTAATTACCCTTTCCCGTGCATTATATTTTCTCTATGTAGGTCCACAGGTGTGCCTATATGGCAAGTTGATCAGCTAGAGACCCCGCTGGGCATTGTTGATATCAATCTCAATCTCATTAGGGATGAGGCCAATGAGTTGGCTCCACGCAGAGGGCCCATCCTGAGTTGCCTCGAATTGATGAAAATCCGGATGATACGGTAGCACAGTCCCGCACGGCTACACATGCGACTTCCATTGACACTACCTCGGTTGAGTCTATCCCGGGTAGTAGCACTACCCCGAGCTCCTCTCGCTCAGCCCCTTTCCCCACTCTAGTCCCGCTTGCTAGGGTCTAGAAATTAGAGGCACAGATGGCTATACTTCTGTATTACATCCAACCTTTGATGCAGAGGTCTATTGCTGAGGCAGAAGAGCACTTGGAGCGGAGAATGGTCCAGCACAAAGAACGAAAGATCACTGAGATTCATCAGCGCTTGGACGCTTTTGAGTTGCGGGTGATAGCCTGGACATTTCCTCAGGTGGATGTGTCAACCCTTTAGGCTGCGGTCGACAGTCTTCGCACAGACATCGATATGATCTTAGAGGCTAGGGTGCCTGTGTCTAAGGCCCCTTCTGCAGAGCTTGCTGAAGACATAGTGATGGCGTCCATATTAGCCACTTCAGAGATTCCACCACCTCCCCCTCGAGAGCATGCCAATAGCGTAGGGGTCGAGAGGAGGATGAAGCTCGAGCATGGAAGAAGGAGCACCGTCAGATGGAGGCTGCGAGAAGATCCTCACTTGCTAATGAGGAGGCGCGTCAGATGAGAGCAGTATAGTTAGATTCTGGGGCGTCTAGCTCCATGTAGAGATAGCGGGAGGCACTGCTGATACTGTTGTTGATGTTGAGGACACTACTGAGGATGTCCAGGTTACAGAGGTAGTGGGTTCTGGGGAACCGGACCCACCAGCTTGCTGATCATCGACGATTTGCGCCCCAGCTTTGCTTCACCTACCACTCTTGTATCTCCATTTTTTATGCATTGGGGACAATTGCATGTCTTTTTGTTGGGGTGGGGTAAATTGAAAGTGAGTGCTAGGATGAATTCTGAGTAGCCCAATTCACTATCCTCTTTTGGGATTTTCTTGCCGGTGTTTTTTCCCCAGAGACTGATTATTTTTTCTGTTGAACCGGCATGTCTATATCTTGTGTACATAGTTTAATTCTAAAGCATGAGGTCTAAAATGATATCCTGATAAATTTAAAATGATGCATGACTAGGCATAGTAACTGAAAAATGTGTGGCTCTAAGCATGACATAGAGGTACATCACTACATGACCCTAAGTCTATAATTCGAACTAGGTGTCTCATAATCTTGTAGAGTTATGAGATGTCAAGTGAGTGTGAGGAAGATTTGAATAGTCCACTATTTGTACTTATCTAGAACTTGCTTGGTTAGTCTTGCTAAAAGTAAGCTGTAATATACAATTAGGAAAGGATCATACACCCTTGTTTAATTTAGCCCATTTTTAGACTAAACAAAAGAAAACCAAATGAAATTAATACTTATTTGATCCAAATGATTTGAGCTTAAACTAGACCTTTCTTTTCACCCCAACTGATCTTTTCTGAGAATAATGTGTTGGTCCTGGTCCCTCCTTGGACATGTGCACCTCATCTTATGCCAAAAGCATAAGTTGAGGGTGGCTAATGCAGTAAACAACCCTTTTTATAGACCTGACTCAACTTTGGATATTGTGTACTTCGAGTCATGGCAAAGACAAGAGTTGAGGGTGTCTATTATGAGTAATGCTCTTGAAAGTGGGTTTGAAAGAACAAAGAGAGAGAAAAAACAAAAGTAAAGTGACTCCAGAATCAGTTGAAAGAAAAGTAAAAAAAAAAATTAAAAAAATACAAGAAATACACGCAGTAAATGAAGAGAGTCACTTACACAAATGAAGAAAGAAGGGAAAATAACAAGGTGAAACAATATGAAAACTAGGCGAAATAAAAGATAAAGTGGTATTCTTGGCCGATATGTCAAAGAGGGCAAAAAGTCACTAAAGTATACCTAAATATACCCTACCTGACCCTGAGCCTATGTTACAAGCTATGAAAGTCCTATCGTGATCCTAAGAGTTGTATAGCGAACTTAAAGCAGTGAAAATACGGGGAAGCTTATGGCAATATGTATGAATGAGTGTGAATTTGTTCTGAGAGTGAGTGTTGAAAAGTAACCCTTATACTCAAACTGAAATCATTGTGTGAAAAATGAGGATTTTTTTAAGTGAGGACACTAGTTGCAATACCGAAAATATTAGCACCTCGGTGAGAAATTGAAGAGGATAGGATGCATAAACATGATGAGACTAATCACGATTGATTGCGAAAGATAAACATGGATACTATAGTAAAAAGATTTTGTATTGAGTCATAGTGCGTCGCTTGAGGACAAACAACGAATTTAAGTTGAGGGTATTGATATACCGTGGTTTCACGTTATTTTTAATACTTTTTCCTCAAGTTTAATGTGTCCATATACCTTTTTGTACTAATTTTTATGTAAGTTTCTCTTTATTTGTAGGAAATCTGTCTAAAAGATGAATGTAGAGGTTTTTGAGCAAGAAATACAGTAAAGTACCACCTACGGGGCTTATGACGGTTCGTCGTGCCTTTGACGGTCCATGGGTGGCATCATAGTGCAGCTGGTGAAGGAAGATGGGGAATTCTGAAAAAGTGTGGGGTTACAGAGTGCGTGATGGACCATCGTAGCCATGACGTTCCGTTTTGCTGGTTCATCATGAAGATAAGAGAAGTAGTCCTAGTACCCACATTCCAAGAGTTCAAGTGTTTTGGAACGAAGACCCTCAACGGACCGTTGTGCCTGTGACGATACGTCATACCTGCCGTTGATAATTTTTTGATTCTTTGTTAGTCTCTTGATTATTTTTAGACTCTTTGTTAGACTCTTGATTATTTTTAGACTCTTTGTTTGACTCTTGAATAGTTTTAGACTCTTGTAATTGATTGTTGGTGACTTTTGTTGATTAATCAAGTGAACTTTTTGATTTTATTATTTCTCATTGAAGTGTGTGCATGAATTCTTATTTTAGATATTTGAATATTGTGATTATGACTATTGGTAACTAAACTCCATAACTAGGGCCGTGGGAACCATAGGAGAATAATGAGGTAAAACCTAACTAAAATAACAATTCTAGAATAGTGTCTTGCATGTATTGATAATTCTTTCGTTAGAAGTCTTTTTAACGGATGACCAACTTTAGAACTCGCCTTAATTCTACTTGTCGAACCAAGGAGGTAGATAATAGGAAAAGAATATCAACACAGATTTAGTGTATGCTATCTAATAGGCTAGTGTCGATTGGTACGAGGTAATAATTTAGTCAAATATCAAATACAATGTTTAATATGAGGTAAAGGTAAGGTTTAGTATAATAACACACGTAGACGGACCAAGTTGCGGAGTGAAATTTTCTAGATACCGGACCAAGGATTTAGAAATACATAACTTATAACTTTGCATGCAACATACTAGGAAAGAATTGTTATAGTTAGAATTATCTAGTTAATTCTGAACTATTTTCCTTGTGGGAACGATCCCAGCCTTCTTAGTTGGGTTCTTTACTTGATACAACCGCTTTACTTCTTATTTGAGAAGTAAATTTGAGCATATCAAATTTTGGCGCCGCTGCTGGGGAACGTAACTTTTAGATTAACTTAAACTTTTTACTAATGTTTAGTCAATATTTTCTTAATTTTATTTATTTTTTATTTTTGATTCTTGCAGAACTATCTTCCTTGTATACACGGAGAGGAAGAGAACCCTTGTTCCCTTATGATCACAAATTAGAGCGTACACTACGCAATATGAATTGAAACTTGGGTACTAATGATGATGATCCAAACTAGAACATCCCAGCTCCTGTTGATGTTCATGGTCAGTTACTACCCGATTATCCTGGTGAAAATCAACAAAGGGGACAAAATCCCGCTCCCCGCCCTCAAGAATAATACAGAGGGTATGATAATATTGCAGACTTTGATGGACCACTTGTCTTGCCCCCTCTACCACAAGGCCACACCTTTGTGGTAACTAGTAGTCTGATGCAAATACTCACTGCTAGAGGTTTGTTTTCAGGGCTACCTTATGAGGACCCACATGCCCATATAGCTAAGGTGAGGACAGTGTGTAAAATATTTGTAGGGAGGCCTAATTTGGATTTGGATGTAATAGGGATATTCCCCCTCTCACTGACGGGAGAGGCTTCTATTTTGTTCACTGAGCTCCCTTATAATTCAATTTTCACTTGGAACCAACTAAGGGACGTTTTCTTAGCACATTACTACCCGGTCCACAAGAAACTAAATCACAAAGACAGAGTGAACAACTTTGTGGCACTACCAGGAGAGTAACTTAGCAGTTCTTGGGATAGATTCACTTCATTTTTTAGAAGTGTCCTCAATTCGCTGAAGGAATAATTCTATCGGGGAAAGGATGATAATAAAGCGATATTGGATACTATAGCGAGTGGTTCTTATGGGGAGTGTCCTTATGATGAGATTGTTGAAAAGTTAGAGAAAATCCCCCGGAATAATAAATCTTGGAGTACTAGGATGTCAGATACTTGAAGAAATACCTTCGCAGTGCAATCCACACACAACACAGCCACAGATGAGATTCTTGAAGAGATGGCTCAGATGATAACTGAGTTGGGGTTGGTATTAAAACATGTCACTAGGGGAGCAGAAAAGATAAATGCAATTAACTATTTGTCTAAACCACCACCACCAAATAATGAATGCTATTATAAGGAGGATTCCTATGCTGTAAATGACTAGACAGGGGGGTTTCAACCAAGTGCCCAATGCTCAAATCACGAGAATTTGGCGCCAAGGTCAAGGAAACCAAGGTCGAATCTATGGTAACTATTACTGTGAGGGTCATTATGTCAAAGATGGAAACTAAAACCGCGAAGACAACTTCAACAGGGTAACTATGGTAACAGAAATGATAGGAATGGGCCCTATGTCCCTCATCAAAATTGTGAAGTTACTCCTAGGGATGGTAGATATAGTATGGCGCGAGTTGAGGATATGTTGTAAAAAATGATGAGGAGGTTCAATGCTAGTGATGAGCACATTAAAGAGATAAGGAGTGATTTAGCGGGTATTGGGCAGAAAGTCGATACACATGCAATATCGATTAAGCCACTTGAGTTGCAAATGTCCCAATTATCTGTGATGTGAACACTCAGCAACCGGGCACTCTTCCTAGCAACACTGTCCAAAATTTGAAAAATGATGAACACTGTATAGCAATCACTACTCGGGGTGGTTAGGAAACCATTGATCAACCTATGCCGTCTGATGAGGAAAAATTGATCAAAGATAACGATAAAGTTGTGAAGGTTAGTGGTGAAGTAGTAGATAACCTTGGAAAAGATGTTGAAGCGCCTACAAAGGTAACTCCCATTCGTAGACAAAGATTAGTGAAAAAGACCGAGGATGGTAAATATCAGCATTTTATAACAATGTTGAAGCAACTTTCTATCAATATCCCTTTGGTAGAAGCTCTAGAACAAATGCCCGGTTATGCAAAGTTTATGGAAGATATGGTTACAAAGAAAAGATCGGTCACTGTTGAGGATGATGATAGAATGTATCATTGTAGTGCTATTGCTACAAGATCTCTCGTACAAAAGAAAGAAGATTCGGGTGCGTTCACTATTCCTTATACAGTCGGGTCATTACATTTTGCGAAAGCATTATGTGATCTGGGGGCAAGCTAAAATCTCATGCCCCTCTCTATTTACAAGAATTTGGGTTTGGGTGATCCAAACCCCACTGCGATGAGGCTACAGATGGCCGATTGAACAGTAAAAAGTCCTATAGGGATACTACATGATATGCTAGTAAAAGTGGAGTTGTTCATATTTCCGGCAGATTTTTTATTCTTTATTGTGAAGTCGATTTTGAAGTGCCTATTATTCTTGGGAGGCCATTCCTTGCGACGGGTGGAGCCTTAGTTGATATGGAAAAGGGCAAGAACAAACTCTGGTTGAACAATGAAGAAGCGACCTTCAACATTTGTAGGTCCATGAGGCGGAGTTGTAAGCTCCAATCGATATGTGCTATATCCTACAAAGAAAAGATGAAGAAGTACCATGATCTAAAAATTGAAAAACGAGAGTTTTGGTACTTTTATACAATTCTAGGTCGCGCTTGTTTTCGGGCAAGCTCAAGTCCAAATGGACTGGCCCTTACTTGGTTACCCAACTATTCCTTCATGGAGCAGTTGATTTGGAACCAAGGAGGGTGTGCGGTTTAAGGTGAACGGATGACAAATAAAAATCTATTTTGGGTATGCTGAATCGGCGAATGAAGTGATCAAGGCATACCATCTTGATGAAGTCTGAGGAATCAAGTGTCTTCAGTCGTGCTGCGACGTTATATCAGGCGCTGGTTGGGTGGCAACCCAATACATATAGTTTTCTTTGTATTAATGGTAGCATTCTTTACTAATGAGTTTTAAATTTGCAGGTAGCACATCACAAGGAAATTCACCAGAAAATCACTCTGCAACAGTCACTGGCAGATACATCGATGGACCGTCACGCATGCGACGGACCGTCACATGAATCTATCGTTCCAGGTACATCTTTCATATATTTTTAAAATTAGGGAAAACTTAACGGAACCAATGATGGACCATCGCATCTGCGATGGACCGTCGTCGGGGACCCGTTGCGTCATTAACCAGCATACCTGACCCGACCTGGCTGGGGTATTTTAAAAATTTTCAACTTTTAAAAACCCCTCCCCTTTATTTCAACCATTTC
The DNA here is from genome assembly GCF_036512215.1 of Solanum lycopersicum. Lineage (NCBI taxonomy): Eukaryota > Viridiplantae > Streptophyta > Magnoliopsida > Solanales > Solanaceae > Solanum > Solanum lycopersicum. The sequence continues at coordinate 40,335,751 of NC_090808.1, forward strand.
CTTCCCTCTTTCTCCCATTTCCCTCCCTTTGAAACTTCCAACTTTCTACCTCTCTTATCTATCAAGTGATCACTTTCCCAAATCCCCAATCCCAGAAATCTCCTTTCTACTGGTCGGAGTCTTCTGCTGTGGTTCTGCTCTTGATAACCAAGTTCCTCATTTGCTTGTCTTTCTCCTCTTCTCAAATATGTGTCTATGATCTCTACCCATTTACATTGCTTTTTTGTTTTGTTAATTAGTTTTATCCTATTTCTTTTTGGTGGGTCTTCATTCTTTGATCCAATTTTCTCTGACCTAGGTCGAGAATCCTCGAATTGCCTTGTTAAAAATCAAAATATAAGTACTTTAGCATTGCTGGTTTGCTAGGTATTTGGGTTAGAAACATGTAGTTTAACACTATGTATTCCATTTGAGTCATGGGGGATGATTGTGGCATCCTCAATTCTTTCACTGAATGACAGAACGAAACCCCGATGACGGACCGTTGTACTGATGATGGACCTTCATAGGGTCTGTTCCAATACCCCACTATTCATTTTATCTAAGTGTCCACCAACGGACACATGCGAGGGACCATCACTCCCACGGCGGTCCGTCCTACACAACCGTCATGGTTGTCAGAGACCTTTGTCCTAAGGGTCTCCATTTTTTTCCAAGTGTCCTCTGACCGACATCTATGACAGACTGTCATACCTATGACGGTCTGTCCTGCACAACCGTTCTGGTTGTCAGAGACCCTATTTTTAAGGGTCTCCAACTTTATCTAAGTGTCATCTGACAAACATCTAAGATGGACCATCATTAACATGACAATCCGTCCTGTACAACCGTCATGGTAGTCAGAGACCCTTGTCCTAAGGGTCTCCATTTTTTTCCAAGTGTCCTCTAACGGACATCTACGACGGTCCGTCTTGCACAACCGTCATGACGGTCAGAGACCCCTCTCTATGGGTCTCCACACATTTTCTAAGTGCCCCACGATGGCCATTGACGATAGACCGTCATTATCACGACGGTCTGTCCTGCTGATCCGTCATAACTGTCAGATACTTTCCTTCTGGGGTCTCCACATAAACATAGTGAAGTAAGACATGACGGACCCCATGACGGTCCGTTGTACTCGCGATGACACATCACCGGGTCTGTTGTGTTTTACTGATACTACATAAATGTCATTACAACTTTGCTCTTATATTTATTTTGTGTCGTTTTTGCTTGTATTGTTTGCTCCTTCTAGTACTAATATTGAATATTTATAGGTACTATCTCTGATGGAACCAAAACAAGATCGAGTTTACGCACGTGGGCTTTCAAAGTCTGTCACCCCCTCTGCCTGACTGGTTATAGTCTCTGAGGATGAGAATAATCCCGAGTACGTGCCCCCTGGCACTGCCACTTCATTATGAGTTGTACGTGCAACTAGAGCTACGCCCAAAAAAGTGGCGTCCGGCGTAGTCACTGCCTCCCAGTCTGATGAGAAGCGCACACTAACTGGAACACCTTTTGGGTAAGCTACACATGAAGAAGGAGCGTATTGTTCCTTAGGAGTTTCGTGGTTGGAGGAAGCATTTGGGTCCCCAGAAGTCCCTGCACCCGCCACAACTGCAAAGTCTTTCTTGTCTGATGAGGCTGACAATCCTAATTCAACTCTAGGCTTACCGACTGGTGCTCTCACCCCGGTTGCCGACCAGCTCAACCGGTGGTGTGTTGACGGGCAATACCAAGTGTATTCAGATGCCAAGTTTCTAAATGATAAAGGCGTCATGGCACGGACCCGTACACTGGAAAGGCGGGTCCTTACGGGAAGTCTCCCAACCATGCCAGAGATCCACAATATCTTCACCAGACACCGGCTGGAGTGGACAACTAGTTTTTCAGGCCGCTATAGTGAGGAGTTGGTCCAAATTTTTATGCCTCTTATGTGGATACTCTCCGATCACAGATATATAGGCGGGCTGCCCCCGCTAAATAGGCCCGAATTAAGCACGTTCGATTATGTGGCATACAGGTCGACATCTCCCTGCCCGCCATCCCCCTGTATCTGTATGACGAGGATGTTGATGCCAACAAGACCCCTCTACTGCCGAGTTCGACTATCGGTGGAAAATTGTAAAAGATGGCCAATTCTTACGTGATCCATCGTTGAGAGAGACCACCAAGAGGTGGATGGCCCTGCATTTGTCTATTGATGGAGAGGGTGCCGACTGGGTAGCAGAGACGAAGGGAGCCATCAAGGAGGCTAACTTGACCTTCATGGCTAAGTTCATATGGTTGATTTCTGCCACTGCCTTTCCCCCACGGCTAATGATAATAAATTCACATGGGATCACACAGTTCTGATGGCGGTGATGATAGCCGGGTTTTAGGTGGACTTCTCTTGGCTTCTACAAGCGGTCATGCACGAGAGGGCTTTCAAGTTAACAACTACTTAGCCTTTTCCGTGCATGATATTTTCCTAATGAAGGTCCGAAGGTGTGCCCATGTGGCACATTGATCAGCTCAAGATTCCACTAGAAACTATTAATATCGGCATCATCAGGGATGAGGCCAATGAGTTGCCTCCACGTAGAAAGCCTTATCCAAAGTTGCCTCCTCTTGGTGAAAATATGGCTGATACGGTAGCACATGATCGAATGGTGTGATGTGCACCACATCTAATGAGAGAGAGGATATCAAGTGTTTTAGAAAAACTTTACTTTCTTGTTACTCTTATCGTGCATAAGGTATGAGCTAATAATATTATAACTTGACGTTGAGCGCTTAACATCATGCCTTCCCGTAGAGCTAATGCTAGGAATGCAAACACCAAGAATGCAAACGCAACTCCTTTAGTCCAAGATCAGGATAATGCTGAATTCAGAAATGCCATACAGATGTTGCATCAGAGTATGAGTAACTAGAACAATCGGGTTCATTCTCATGTTAATGAAAATGGTGGATCCGTGGCAGCAAAGGTCCGTGACTTTGTTAGGATGAATCCTCCTGAGTTCATAGGATCGCAAGCTAATGAGGACCTTAAGAACTTCTTGGATGAGATCAAGAAGATCTTTAAGGTAATGCAAGTCTGTGGGAATGATTGGGTTGAGTTAGAATCATACCAGCTAAATGAGAATAGGGGTGCAGATGCAACTCCTATTACTTGGGATTGCTTTTGTGAGATTTTTGATGATATGTTTTTCCCAATAAATTTGAGAGAATCAAAAGCCCAAGAATTCATGAACATAACCCAGAGTAACATGACAGTCCAAGAGTATGGATTCAAGTTTAACCAACTCTCTAGGTATGCTCCTCACATAGTTGCTGACTCCAAGGCTCAAATGAATAATTTTTGTATGGTGTGTCAGATTTGGTGAAAGATGAGTGTAGAAATGCGATGTTACTTGGAGATATGAACATCTCTAGGCTTATGAATCATACTCAGTAGGTTGAGGGTGATAAGCTTAGGGAGCAGTCTATGGAAAATAAGAAGGCTAGGACTGGGAACTATGACTATTCTTAGCAAAAATCAGGTGGTGGAAATTGCTCGGAGGGTCAGCAGATGTTTTGGGCTCCAGCCCCTTCATTAGCTAATGTTCCATCCTTCAAGAAGAGGTATGACCAAAAGGGTAGAGCACCAGGCTCGAAATCTCAGGGAAGTGTTTAGGAACCAAGAGTTACCCCACTTTCCCTAAGTGTGGTAAGAACCATCCGGGCAACTGTCTTGAAGAAAAAGAGGGATGTTTTGGGTTCGGTCAGTCTAGTCAAAAGCTGAAAGATTGTCCTTCAAGACAAGGTCAAGGAGGTGGCAATTATATATCTCAGTCTACAAATTCAGCAGCACCATCAAGTCGCCCAACTGAGCGAGGTAACTCATCTAGTAACGGTGGTGGTCAGCGCCAAAATAGGTTGTATGCTCTTCAGGATCACCAGGATTAGGAAGGTTCTCCTCATGTCGTCACTGGTACGTTACTCGTCTTTGACCTTGATTTTTATGCATTATTAGATCCAGGGGTTACTCTTTATTTTGTAACTCCTTACATAGAAGTCCAATTAAATGTCAGTACACAAACTCTCTCAGAACCTTTCTCAATCTCTACTCCAGTCGGTGACATAGTCATAGCTAGACAGGTATACTGAAATTGCTCTATCACAGTCTCTCAGAAAGTCACCTCAGCAGATCTAGTAGAGTTAGAAATGGTGGACTTTGATGTCATTCTAGGCATAGGTTGGTTACACTCATGTTATGCCTCAGTCGATTGTAGAACTAGGATTGGTCGTTTTAAGTTTCCAGATGAACCAATCTTATAATGGAAAGGTAGTAGCTTAGAGCCTATGGGTCAATTTATTTCTCACCTTAAGGCTAGTAAGATGATATCAAAGGGTTATCTATATAATCTAGTTCGAGTTAAGGATTCTAGCCTTGAAACCCCAACTCTTGAGTCAGTTCCAGTAGTTTGTGAATTTCTAGAAGTATTTCAAGAATATCTTCCCAGAGTCCCTCTTGAAAGCGAAATCGACTTTGGAATTGATCTCCTTCCAGATATCCAACCTTTTTCTATTCCTCCTTATATAATGTCTCCATCAGAGCTTAAGGAATTGAAAGAGCAGTTGAAAGACCTTCTAGATAAGGGTTTCATCAGACCAAGCATTTCACCATGGGGTGTACCAGTATTGTTTGTAAAGAAAAAAGATGGTTCTATCATAATGTGCATTGACTATAGACAGTTGAACAAGGTCACAATCAAGAATAAGTATCCCATCCCCAGGATAGATGAATTGTTTGAACAACTTCAGGGTGCTAGTCATTTCTCAAAGATAGACCTTAGATCGGGTTATCATCAGCTCAGAGTCAAAGATAGTGACATTCCGAAAACAACCTTTACAATTTGGTATGGTCATTATGAAGTGGTAGTTATGTCATTTGGACTAAAAAATGCTCCTGAAACTTTCATGGATTTGAAGAACAGAGTGTTCAAACAATACTTAGACTTGTACATTATCGTCTTCATTGATGATATACTTATTTACTCTAGGAGTGAAGAAGAACAGGCAAGTCATTTGAGAGTTTTTTTGCACACTCTCAAAAATTGCCAGTTATTCGCTAAGTTTAGCAATTGTGAGTTTTGGTTGCAATCCGTTTCTTTTCTTGGTCACATTGTTCTAGCGAAGTGATCTGAGTGGATTCACAGAAGATAAAAGTAGTGAAAATATTTAGTATTCAGTTTCACCAGTTTATAAATTGGTCATTGCATTCATTTGGCTAAAAAATTCAGTATATCATGTTTAGATTATTATACATGATTTTCTGCTTGTTCAATTATGTTTTATTTAAGCTTATTTTTATCCTACATGCTAAGTACCTTTCAAGTACTAACACATACGTGCGCTACATCTTTTTATGATGTAGGTTCAAGTTCTCATCATCCAGATCACTCATAGATCAATTTCCTGATCTCTAGTTCAGCAGATGCAGTGGTGAGTCCTCATTCTCCCAGGACAACAACAATGAGTTTCATTTCAGTCTTTAGTCATTTAGTTTCAGTTTTTGCTAGATTTAGCAGGGGCTTGGCCCAGTATTTCTAGTTTAGTTTAGACGCTATTTTTAGACATAGTTAGTTTTAACTTACTAGTGAGTTAAAATTTCTTTGTATTAAACTCATAAGTTTTTCATATATATCAATTTTAGCATATGGGTATTCCCCATATTTTCATTCTAAGTAAGTTATGATTTAGCTTCCGCATTAGTTTATTATCTTTAGTATGCTCATGATCATGCCAGTAGGGTTAGCTTGGGATCACTTGTGGTCCTAGGTTCCGTGTCCGCGTCTTGGTGTAGATCGGGGCGTGACACAAACAAATTGTGAAGATCAACTAAAGGCATCTCGTGATATATGTTGCAAATTTATGAGAAAAGGCCATAAAATTGCTCAACTTTGCTTCACCTCTATAGTGATGAATTAAAGTGCATGATTGGTTTGTATTCAGGTTGCGATGGCAACTGCTGCTAAAGGGAAGCTTCTTCTATGAGAGCTAAAAAGTATTAAAGAATATGTTCCTTTTGCAAAACTTAGATGTTGTCAACTTGAAGAAGAAAATAAAATCCTTCGGGAGTCTTGTTCAAAGGGAGAAAATCCTACAGATGATGTCATGGTAATCCTCCACCTACTTGTGTACAATTAGTATAATTAAATGCGTGTGTTTTCATGGATCTGAAATTGCAGATACGAGTTCAACTTGAGACACTATTAGCAGAGAAGGGTCGTCTTGCACATGAGAATTCTGTGTACGCTCGTGAGAATCACTTCTTAAGAGAGATTGTGGAGTATCACCAATTACATATGCAAGTTGTTGTGTACCAGGATGAAGGCATTCAAGCAGGTAACACAAGATAATAAAGCCACACTGTACCAGGGGAAAATTTCACAACACAATGATTTGCTACTGCGACTACTCAATTCTTATAACTCAACTTTTTTGTTTCTTTTCGGGAAAATTCACAAGTACCCCCTTAACCTATGCCCGAAATACCAAAGACACATTTATACTATACAAAGGTCCTATTACCCCCCTGAAATTATTTATTAAGTAATTTTCTACCTCATTTCGGCCTACATGACACTAACTTGAAAAAAAGTCAATCAATAAAATAAGTTCAGGGGAGTAATAGGACACGAGAACCCTTTTGGGTCACGACCCATACTTCAAAATATTGAACTACTTAGTCTATTACAATACTTCAAAGGAAATAAAAGACAATCTATGTCCTCGAGTCAAATGAGACATACTTCAACTTCTCTTGAACGATGCTACTGTCAAAGTCTTTGCTTCCCAAATGCTCCTTACCTACCCACAATAATAGAGATTGATAAAAGCATGGATTAGTACAACCACATGTACTACGTATGACATAATGCATAAAAATCATGAAAATAGACATTTAATGAAAATATGCATATTTTCATTTAAATGTCATAATATAATCTTAAGAATAACATTTATCAACTTAGAAACACTTAAGATAACATTTAAGCAATTATTCACATTTTTGAGGCAACATTACAATAACTTAAACATACTGTACAGTGAATTGCTTCATTGTTACATTGAAATATTTTCTCTTCCTTTTTAATACTTTCTAGCATGTAGTATTTTAACCAAATGATATCCTAAGACTCATTTAAGCAACAGAAAGAGAGACAACCCGCACACTCTCTCTAGGCATGCAGAAATGATCCTCAAAACTACTTATAATGAGACAAATACACACCTACAAGTAACCATACACATGAACATAAGATCCCTCTACCAAAGGCGATTCTAAGTCTCACTTGAGCGAGTTGTGGAGCGACCACCCATACAATCCCTTACCTACACTTAAGAGATCCTATAGACTACCTATGATAGAATCATTCTCACTTAACATAACAACATATAGATAATATGAAATTCTCTTTCCAAAGTCTGTCAAAAGTCTCACAGAAGTAAATCAACAAGATAACGTCCATGATTGAACCCTTCAAGACTACCTAAATAATCCTTAATACTACCTAAGTTTAGACTATGTCTACAAAATCAAACATCTTCCCTAACTAGAGTCATACTTAAGTCTTATCTAGGTAAGATACGAAGTGACCATTCCTATGCTCCCTTCATACCTTAACTAGACAACCCTTAACTACTCTAGATAAGTACTTATTCATTTTACATATTTTCTTACTTATGTAATTACATTCATTAGTTCATTTAAGACTTATTAATAACATAAAGGACATTCAGGTAATGGTCTTGAACAAGACATAGGAACTCCAATGAACACCTTCAAAGCATTCAAGTCCTAGGAACTCCAACTAACACCTTCAAAGCTTATTGTGCCATGTCTAGATAGCGTCCCATACCACCACTTAAACTTCATCGAACTTCTCTAATGCTAGTAAATATCCCATATGATGAAAATAGGCAATAACCTACATAGACCATGATAGCAAGACATGGAATCTGAAGTTATAACCTACTCCAATTAGGGTGTTCTACTTACCAATGGTAGAACTTAGACACATACCATGTAGGCAGATGGTTAAGGATATTGAAGAGGCAAGCTTTTTATTCTAGTCTCATTCTGTAACTAGAACTACTTCCTTTACCATACTCACACGGGGCTAGCCTTTGTTCTAATCGAGTAATTTAGACTAACGGTTCATATAAAGGGGTTCCATATCAAATTCATAATCCAATCACATTTACCCTACCATAAATGGTCCACTAGGGGTACCTTACGATGGCACAAGAGGCTCATCATGAATTTCCTAAGGATTTATATGATGCTGTTCCAGCCAATAAACCTTATATCTATTATTCCTTTACTTGGAGGATACCATTACGACTTCCGACTTCAACATTCATAACCTTGCCACTAGGTTCAAGGTTTCACATAAAGGACCCTCTGAACATCATTTAAGGTCTCATGTCATTCATACATAAAATACTAAGAGGCTTTAACATCCTAAGTCAAGACATCTCATATTCACATTCATACATGCATCAAGTAAGGGACATAGGTCAACCAAGACATGACACAACATACTTCACCTTAACACATATAACATGTCATTCTAGAATCACATAGAAATAACCATTATCATCATTAAGTCATCCTATATAATATCATGTCATCATAAATATGACCATAATAGACTCACATACTCAAGTAGTAATAATCAAGCTTCAACTCTAAGACTATACACATAAAGACATAGTCATAGTCTAACATGATCACCTAAATAACGTCAATAGAAGAACACATATATTTTCACATAAATTTTCATGTATATCTACATTATACAACTTCACATAATCAATTATAGAAATCACCAATTACTTTAAATAGTTGCCGAAAGGCCATAATCATTTTAATACATATTGTAGCACTGACAAGGCCACATCAATTGCAAGTAAAGCACATAACACCGCCAACATAAATGGATCGTACCAATTATAACTTAATTGAATTCTAATTATCATAAAATAAAAGGAATTAGGGTACTGTCCTACCACTTCATTCTCAACACCTTCATTTGATGCTTAATCGTCCAATTCAATACCCAAAGACCCTTAACCATTGCCATGAACATCAATTAAAAACAATTATAACAATACTCAATGAAACTAGGTCAATTCACTACGTTTTTGTCAATCTAATACAAGATAGATATCAATTCAATATAATTATCAAATCATTCAATAGCCCGTAGAAAACTACACTAGAATCCATAAATATTAAATCAATATTACTTAACCCATAACATAGTAAAAACTAGGGTTCATCAATTTTCATGGGTTCATAGGTTAATTGAGTTAAATCATTTAATTAATAACAATTCAATCCATATTAAATGCTTAAAAACCATTAATGCAAGAACCCATGCATAGATTATGAAATTGGACAATTCATATTTGACAACTTCAAAAATCATCTTTGAAAGTTGGGATCCTTGATGAATAGAGTTTCAAGGATCAAAAACCATACCTCAATGTCTAATTTTTTAATTATATGAAGAATCTCCACTCAATTCTCCGATCCAACCCATTCCTTGAGTTTATGCTCCAATGGAGTTCTAGGGAATTTTCTAAGAGAATTTGGGTTTTCTTTTTTGAAGAATGATATCTTCTAAGTGTTTTAGGCTTGTAAACGTATTAAAAATACCCAATAGAATGATTATGAACCGCCAATACTCTTATTATACATGGGGTGAATTTACCAATTCACCCCTTGAAGTTATAGGGAATTGTGCAGGAAGGCAGTCAACCCACGACTTGCCAAACGACAGCCCGTCTCTTGACCAACTGACCGTCCTGTTTGTCCATGATCTAGGACCGAGGCTTGTCTTTGTCTTCATCTCCCCGACGCCTAAGTTCGAATCGACAAGACTTTGCCAACAAGGCGTCGACAGACTCAGTGGGCGTCAATTGCCACGCGTTGGTGGGCTGCCTTGGGCACAAACATTGGGTTCTTCATCAAGGACCGTTGGATGGTCCTTGGAGAAGTTTGCGTAGACGTTTCCAACCAAAACATGTTCGTACATGAGTATATAACCTCTCACATGAATTTAATCCAAAAACGCGTAATACTCGACGAATCATGCATAGACACACAAGGTCGTTTCAAGGCAAACCTTTCGAACGTCATGGACATTTTTGGACGTTTGACCTCCAAACTGCCTATATATACCATAATAACTCATTTAAGGATATTACAACCTCATGAACCACACATAAACACATAGAACCACATATGAGGCACATATGTGACTTATTTGTTGAATGTCTTAGTCGTCCCTTAATGTTTGACTTCCGATACATATAAAATCATAGAAAATGCATAAATATTATATTTTATACCAATTTAGTACCTTATACCATAATTACTATTATTTTAGTCTCTATTTCACCTAAGTCATTTTTGGGATTTTACATTCTCCCCCATTTGGACAACATTCATCCTCGAATGACACTTGTTACTTTTCCAACACTCCCAAGAATAGATATTCAACTAGAAACTCATGACCATACCATATAACATCTCATAAAATTCAAACATCTAAGAGAAAATGAATTTCACATAATCAAGAGATCACAACACAATAAGAAACTAGAAAACATTCTATTACTCTTCATGTTGCAAAACTTACATGCTTCATTCCAAATAGAAAAAACTCATTTTATATTCAATATAATACTAATATACATCAATTGTAACAAAATTTAAACAATTTTAGACCAAAGAATGAATTAGTCATATTTTGTAAAATTTAACAGTGAGTAGATTCCCAGCTACACTTAATTAGGCAATTCATAAAAATTGCAACATTTAGGCAATTAATGATAGAAATATGCTAATATGTAAGGTAAAATCATATAAAAACATGTTACAACATAATCATGGATTTATAAAATACAAAATGCAAGATGTTAATGAAATTCAATTTCAACAAAACTCCTAAACACCATGCACATGCAACATGCTTCTATGACTTTCTATCCCATCTACTAACCATACTCCCCCACTTATAAGAAACTCATATAACTTAAAGTAGAAATGCAAGGACTTACCGTCATCATCATCACCATACGCCTTCTCTCATCTAGTTTGGAGTGCATATAAATGCCTCGTTGCTTGAACATCATTTTTTGGAACATTTAGAGCAACTTTCTTACCCTCTCTTCCTCTAGAAGCAATGGTAGGACAATCTCTCACCTTGTGTCCTTCCTTACCACAACCAAATCAACTCCCGGTACCCTTAGACATTCACCATAATGCCTCTTTCTACAAGTGACATATGTAGGTTTTCCATTTTGAGAACCACCTCCTTTGTCCAATTTCACTTTGGCACTCCTAGGTTCTTCTTGAGTTTGAGTCCTCTTCTTAAATCTAGGTTGATCTTAGTCACTAGAACCACTTCTTTTCAAGTTTGTAGACATCCTCTTTAGATTAGACTCTTCAATTGATTGGTCATACACCATGAGTCTAGCTAGGGTCATATCATCATGTAGAATAACCGTACAACATTCTTCCTTTACTAGTTCGAAGACATTCGTCATAAAATGACTCATCTCATCTGTTGGATTATACACAAGGTATGGGGCATATAAAGATAACATTGAGCACTTAAAAGAGTATTCCTCAACACTCATATTGCCTTTCTTGAGATTGATAAACTCCTCTACCTTAACTTCCCTCCTCTCACGGGGAAAGTACTTCCGAAGAAAAGTTTCCTTAAATTCTTTCCACTCAATTGGACCCGACTACACCGGCCTACTATGCTTACATTAAGTGTACCATATTTGAGAAACATCCCGGAATTGATACGAACCTAATTCTGCCTTCTCCCTATATGTAACTTCCATAGCACTTAACACCTTGTAGACACCATCTAGGAACTATTGGGGATCCTCTACCACCTTAGAGCCAAGAAATATAGGATGATTTATCCTCACAATGTCTCTCAACCTAGACATCATTGTTCTCTCAACAACATTCACCCTAGGTAGCATACACAAATTCACTGGAGTAGTCACAGCTCAGTCTAAAGCAATCAAAGCCTCTCTAATATCACTATTACTTAAATCTGAGGGACCACACAAACATCATCACCTCCTTCCACAATAGGGACTTAATCACCCTGAGCACCTTGATCCCTTTGAGGAACTTTCTCAACTTTCTCAACTTGAGGAGGAATCTCCTCATGCACATCATTCTCCTCGACTCTCCTAGCCCGTGTCCTCCTTATATTCATCTTCCTAGAAGCATAAGGAAAACCATAAGAAAAGAATACTCATAACTTTTATTCTAAGGAACGAGAAAGGAGAAGAAAAGAAGGGAAACTCTATCATCCTATAGCCTCTCGCTTATAAATGTGGCGCGACTCACACCGATGGTCAAAACTCTACTAGACGTGACTTGATGAGAATTTTCACTTCCTAAGACAACTTTCATAACCTATACTCTGATACCAAGCTTGTCACATCCCTAAACCACACCTTAGAAATTAGGGTAAATCTCGAATTTCAACTGGCGTACTTGTCCTCTCAGAGGTCTTGTACAAGACCTTTCCATATCGCTCATGGCATATACATAATAAAAAGTATTGTGGAATTAAAAATATTCACAAAATATTAGAAATATCTTTAATAACATGTTTCAAAAGAATTTATAGGAAATACTAAGTCTCAATCTCATAAAACTTAAGACACGAGAATACTTTTGGGACACGGCTCATACTTAAAAATATAGAATTACTTAGTCTATTACAATACTTCAAAGGAAATCGATGCCCTCGAGTCAAATGAGGACATACTTCAACATCTCTTGAACGATGCTACGGTCCAAGTCTTTCTTCCCAAATGCTCCTCACCTACCCACAACAACAGATATAGATAAAAGCATGGATTCATACAACCACATTTACTAAGTATGTCATAATGCATAAAAATCATGAAAATGGACATTTATTGGAAATGTGCATATTTTAATTTAAATATCATAATATAATCATAAGAATAACATTTATCAACTTAGAAACACTTAAGATAACATTTAAGCAATTATTCATATTTTAGATGCAACATTACAATAACCTAAATTTACTGTACAGTGAATTGCTTCACTATTACAGTGAAGTATTTTCTCTTACTTTTTAACACTTTCTAGCATGTAGTCTTCTCACTAAAAGCTACCCTAAGACTCACTTAAGAAACACAAAGAGATACAAACCATACACCCTCTCTAAGCATGCCTAAATGATCCTCAAGACTACTCATAATCAGACACATATATACCTACGAGCAACCATACACATGAACATGAGATCCTTCTACCAAAGGTGATTTTAAGTCTCACTTGAGTGAGTCTTGAAGCGACTGCCCATACAATCTCTTACAGGTACACACTTACAGATCCAATAGACTACCTATGATAGAATCACTCTCACTTAAAAAAACAACATATAGATAATATGACATTCTATTTCCAAAGTCTATCAAAAGACTCACTTAAGTAAATCAAGAAGATATCGTACATGATTGACCTCTTCAACACTACCTAAATAATCCTTAAGACTACCTAAGTTTAATTAATGTCTACAAAATCAAACATCTTCCCTAACTAGAGTCATCCTAAAGACTTATCTAGGTAACATATGAAGTAACCATTCCTATACCCCCCTTAACACTTTTACTAGACAACCCTTAGCTACTCCATATATGTAATTATTCATTTTACGTACTTTATACTTATGTCATTATATTCATTAGTTCATTTAAGACTTATTAATCACATAAAGAACATTGAAGTAATGGTATTGCACAAGACCTAGGAACTCCAACTAACACCTTCAACACATATTGTGAAATGTCTATATAGCGTCCCATACCACCTCCTAAACTTATAGAACTTCTAAAATACTAGTAATTATCCATTATGTTGAGAATATACAATAACCGATATAGACCATGATAGCAAGCCATGAATCCGAAGCTCTAACCTACTCCGATGAGGATGCTCTACTTGCCAATGGTAGAACTTAGATACATACCATGTAGGTACATGTTTAAGGAATATGAATGGCGTGCTTTGTACTATAGTCTCAATTTTAAATAGAACTACTTCCCTTACCATAGTCACTCTGTTCTAGCCTTTGTTCTAATAGAGTAATTTACAGTGAAGATTCATATAAAGGGGTTCCATATCAAGTTCATAACCCAATCACATTTATCCTACAAAGGAAAGGTCCATTAGGTCTAACTTACAATAGCGACAAAAATCTCCATATGACCTTCCTAAACATTGATATGATGCCATTCCAGCCAATCAACCTTAAAGTTATCATTCCTTTACTTGAAGGATACCATTTCGACTTCAAATATAATAACCTTACCACTAGGTTCAAGATTTTACATAAAGGACCATCTTAACATTATTTAAGGTCTCAAATCATTCATACATACAATAGGAAGAGGTTTTTTATCCTAAGTCAAGACATCTCATATTCACAATCATACATGCATCAAGTAAGAGACACAAGTCAACCAAGAGAAGGCACAACGTACTTCACCTTAACACATATTACATGTAATTCTAGAAGCACATAGAAATAACCATTTTCATATTTAATGCATCCTACATACTATTATATAATCATAAATATGACCATAAAAGAATCACATACTCAATTAGGATTAACCACGAATCAACCCTAAGACTATACACATAAAGACATAGTCATAGTCTAATATTATCACCTAACATCAATAGAAGAAAACATATACTTTCACATTACTTATAATGTAGATAAACATTATACAACTTCATATAATAAACAAACAAATCATAAAAATATTTTAGGTAGTTTTTGACAAGGCCATAATCATCATAATACATAAAGTAACGCCGACAAGGCCACATCAATTGAAAGTAAAACACATAACACTGCCACTAAAAGTGGACCATACCAATTACAACATAATTATCATAAAATAAAGGGAATTAGGTCAGGGTACCACCACTCCATCCTCAACACCTCAATTCGATGCTAAATCGTCCAATTCAATATCATAAGACCTTTACCTATGGCCATGAACATCAATTCAATACATTTATAACAATACTCAATCAAACTAGGTAAATTAACTACATATTAATCAATATAATACAACCTAGATATAAATTCAATATAATTATCACATCATTCAATAGCCATAGAAAAACACACTAGAATCCTTAAATATTAGATCAATATTACTTAACTCATAACTTAGTGAAAAACTAGGGTTCATCAATTTCATGGTTTCATCGGTTAATTGAGTTAAAATTATATAATTAATAACAATATAATCCATATTGAATTCTTAAAATCCTTTAATGCAAGAACCCATGCATTATTTAATTAAATTGGACAATTCATCTTTGAAAACATAAGAAAACATCTTTGCAAGTTGGACTCCTTGATGAAAAAAGAGTTTAAAGGATAAAAATTTATACCTCAACGAAGATAAATATTTAATTTGATGAAGAATTTTAACTTAATTCTCCAATCCAAGCATTTCTTTGAGTTTTGGCTTCAATGGAGTTCTAGGGAAACTTCAAAGGGTATTTGGATTTCTATTTTTGAAGAATGAAATCTTCCAATTTGTTAGGCATATAAAAACATTTAAAATATCCAAAATACACTTTATTAACTTCCTATAATCTTATTTATACTTTGAGTAAATTTACCAATTAAACCCTTGAACTTACAATGAACTGTGCAGGAAGGCAGTCCACCTACGACTTGCTAAACGACGGCCCGTTCCTTGTCCAAAGGACTGCCTCTTGTGCATGGTCTAGGAATAAGAATTGTCTTTGGATTCATCTCCCCCACGACTAAATCCAATCTATGTAACTCCACCAACGGGGCGTCGATTGACCCACTGGGCGTAGATTGCAATCCATTGGTGGGCTACCTTGGGCAGTCTTGGGCACCAACTTTGGGTCCTTCCTCAAGGGCCCTTGGATGGTCCTTGGGGATGTTTGACAAGACGTTTCCAACCCAATCATGTTCTTACACGATTTTAGAAACTCTCACATGAATTTCATCAAAAACTAACATGTAAAACTTGATGAAACAATCCTAGACATATAAGGTCGTTTCAAGGAAAACTTTCGAACATCATGGACGTTCTTTGATGTTTGGCCTTCAAACATCACGAAACTTGACACACTGACTATATACAGTATCATAACTCATTTAAGTACCTTAAAAACTCATGAACCAAACATAAATATATAGAATGACATATGAGGCACACATGTGACTTAGTTGTTGAACGTCTTAGTCATCCCTTGATGTTTGACTTAAATGCACCTAAGCTCTTAGACAATGACTCTACACCACATTCTAGACAATTTTAGGACCTTAGACCATCATAAAACCATGCGAGTCACTAGTTTACCTAAGTGGAAGATCCTTAAGGAACGAATGCTCCACCAAATATGGAGGAAGGATAATAATTTACTAGGCCATCTTGTTTCATTGGCAAATGTTATGGATGGTTGAAAAATTGAATGCATGACTACATACATGTATAGGACATAGATCTATGGGATGTTATTCTTCATGGACCTTATATTCCCGTGAAAGAAGTAAAGGTTTGAGAGCTTAATACCACTATGATCAAAACCATAAAGGAATACAATTAAACTTATAGGAAAAAGATCGAAAAAAAACTTAAAGGCGAAAAAGATTCTAACATTTGGGACATTGTGGAACCCCACTTGGTGATTTGCCACCTTTAACTCCATGGGACCTTGGGGTAGACACCCTATTCTTCTGAGATTTTGGAATATTAGAATGAACTTGGTTGGAGAATCTCTTCTTAAACTTTGGCTTGTCTTGAATCTCAAAAAAACTCTTAGAATTACCTCCATCATGGGACCTCGCCCTCTTAAACTCTGTATTCTTCCTCTTGATCGAACTCTCCTCAACATGTTAATCAAACACCATCAAATTAGCAATTTCCATGTTGTCATTACGCATTGCTGCACGACACTCTTCTTTAATTTCATCAGACACACCCGTCATAAAATGACTCATTTTATCTCTATGATTGGACACCAAAGAAGAGACATATTTGGACAACATAGTAAATATCAAAGAGTACTCTTGCACACTCATACCTTTCTGACGAAGGTTGGTGAACTTATCCACTTTTGGTAAGAACCTAGCATTTTGTTTCACATGGGGTGCAACTTCCTAATTTTCTTAAATCGCCAAAGCTTGAGGTTGAGTAGTCATGGATTGAGCCAAATTGATGAATGATGTCCTTATCTCTCCATCTGTCATAGCAGAGGATTGATCGAAGCTTGGATCACCTTGAGGAGCTTGTCCTTGAGGTGAACCTTGGTTGTCTTTGGGAGTTGCTCCTGCATTAGAAATCTCCGGTTCAACTCTTCTTGCAGATGCCTTTCTAGTAGTCATAGCCTATAACCACAATAAAAGGTTTAGAAGAAAAGGATACATAGAGTTAAGACTCTTGAGGCACGACCTAATAATATGAAAAAAAGTGAGACCTAAGCATCACATATCCTTTCATCCATAAGTGTGGCATGGTTCAAAATTATTGTCACGAAAAGGGAGCACCCCTAGACTAATCGGCATCGTCGGCCTCGCAGAGGACTAAGACTAGCCTCTTAGCATTCGTCATTATATTTGATATCTTAAAAAGTAGGAAAAATTAAAACTTCTCATATATAACTACATATTAAGGTTATTATATACCTCTCCCATAATACATGTGGATTTACATAGACTCCTCACATATTAAATATACATAGGCTTCTCATTAGACAACATAAGATACATAAAAATTTAGTCTAATACTTCGTCTCAGATTGAACCATATAAAAGAGTAAAAATATTGGACATATCAAATTGAAAGTAAACATTCCAATATAGGCCTAAATGATTATAAAAATGATAAAGGAATGAACAAAGTCTTTACGATAATACAACTTCAAAGCTAGAATGTAAAAATAGATAACATACCTAAACATGAGGACCTACTAACACTTCAAGAAAAAAATCCATGTATTTTTCAATTGGCCTTATAGGAACTCAATGGCCGGAACCTACATTTTGGCCTTATAGGAACTCAATTGCCGGAACCTACATTTTTTGGAAAACATAAAAATATGGGATAATATACCACTTATACTAAGTATGGAAACATATCCACACATAATCTTAGAAATCATGTTAAAACGGATATTTGTTCAGAACATGCTAATTTACTTTGAAAAGCCTTCATGCATAATCAATAACACATATTAACCAATTAACACATATTTATGAAGACAAGACCATATACCCTGCAAGACCAATATCATCAAGTAAAGACAAGTTGTAAAACTTTGAAAGTCCAAGACCTAATCTAGAGCCTCACATGAGTGTAAAAGGTTTAAAGCATTGGTTTAAGGTCAAAACAAATGTTTATAATTCATATAGTAAGTTTTAGAGTCACGAGGTCAAGAAACGTACATGACGTCAGGAGACTAGTGAAAGAGGAGCTAGTGTGCCTTAGCGTATTTCACAAGGTTCTAAGAGTCAGAACACTATGAAATTTGGTGGAATGGTTTCAAACAGTTATGAGAGTTGGTTTAGGGTCAAACATTACGGGTAAGACTCTCCAAGGACCAACCTAAGTGTCTTTGAGGAGGACCCTTTGATATCGGCCAAGAAATTGTGATAAGATAGGGTTTACCAACGGTTGCAGACGATGAGGGATAGGCCCATTTACGGGGCGTAGATGCCTCCGTCATCCAAAACATACCCATTTTTTGAAGTGGAAAATTTTAAAACTCTCTGATCTAAACTACGGATATGGAGGACGGTTGGGGGAAGGGGCCGTACGTTGACCTACAAACTGTCGATCGTGGTCTCATAGGTCATGCCTTAATTTTCACTGTTTTTTTTAGCGACCTCAATTAATTAGTTAATTAGTTAGGGGTTTAATTAGGGGTTAAGGGGTGGTTAATTAATTGAATTAAATGACTACATAAACTACCCTAAGCCTAAACCCAACTTAACACTTCATAAATTTCCAAACCCAAATTGCTCTTCCTTCTCTCTAGATCTATCTCCCAAAGAAGAATCCATAAAATACAAAGGTTTAAGGTTTTTAGGGAATCAATAAGGTCTATTTTCACAATCAGTCTTCAAAGAGCATCAAGGTATGGGAACCTTTCACCTTTGGGATTCCTTTCCCTAAAAGGTTCTTTCAAAATTGGTTTTCAAAAAGATGATTTCATATGCATTTCTTTCTAATCAGAATTTGATCTTCTAAATTGAATTTTTTATTGTTTATTTTTGTTATTATAATTATATATGATTTATTATTGTCCAATTATGATTGTTTTTGATGATTTAACCTAGTAAGTTAAATAGATCATGAACTGGCCCTAACTCCCTAAACAAAGATTATGAATTCATATGAATTGATTATTATTGATGCAATTGACTTAGTTATTGTTTAATTAATATTGAATGATGTTATTTCACCTTTTATTTATGAATTTGGATCGGTTAAGGGTAAACCAATGATGATGGCTTATTGAAGGAGAATTAGGAAGACACCGTAACTTGAACCTTTACTTTAATTGTGATGGCTTATACTTAGTGATGAAGTTCAATTGAAGCATATGTTATTGTATTATTAGGTGTTAGTGTGATGATTCAATTCAAATATCTTGATCATGTGAAAATTTGAGATTATGTTAAGATATAATGATATAAGGTTTGTTATGAATTTCCTTTGTGCCTTATTATGACATACTGATGAAAATTTGTTGATCTCACATATAAGAGTTGTGTTGAAAGCACACTCTCATGCAATTCTTAATGAGATAATTATGAATTTACAATAGGTTACCACCGAGTGAAATAGTGGTGTTAAGTGTCCCTTCCTAATGTTGAAAGGTAGGTTCACTATGATACTCATGTAATTGGAGACTATAATGCATTGTACCTAAAGAGGGTTCCAACTATATTTCCTAGTTCTTGAACTAGGTTTCCCCAATATAAATACTAGCTAGTGTATCCACCTATAATGCTATGTTCATGTTTTAGTACTACCTTGACAAGTAGTCCACCTTCTTCCTCTGTAGGTTTTCATGACAACGGAGTCCACATTTAGCTATTGTGGTCTATAAAGGTTTAGGCAACTGATCCCTAAAGTAAAATAAAGTAATAAAGGGAACACTAACTAGGGTGACCTGAGGGGTTTGTCTTAGACTACGTAGTGGTATGGGACTCTACCTATACATTGCACTAGTTTGCCTTAAGAGAAATATTAGAAGGTTGTTGTAATGTTATATAAAATAACTCTTATGCATATGTTTAGTATAGATGTTAATGTTCCTATATGATTTTAGCTTCAATTTTGAACATGATATTGGTCTATATTGCTATGTATGGTAATGATTACTCTTGATGCTATGATTATATGAAGTTAGTACTTGTTATCCTTTGTTTTGTTTACTTAGTTGAGGAAGGTTATGGGGATTTTCTTTGTCATTGAACATGTAGAATTGATTGTAGATTATAAGTAAGGGACTTATATATGTTTTAAGGTTATGAACTTTTATATGTGCTTTATTGTTATATCATGATGTTAGGGTTGTTTTGGTATGTACTCAAGAATGCTATTATACATGTTTACTTAATTATACTTGATGATGTTAATATCGTATTATACATAGTTCTTATGTCAAGTTGTATTGATTATGAACATGGCTTATGCTATTATGATCCTTATGTGGTATGTGCTCTCTTGTATGTGTACTAAAGGTTTCCAAATGACCTAACATGTTTTCTTAAGTAAATATCCCTTTTGTCATGCATTATTTCAAATGTTTTATGTGCATATTTCCATACTTAGTACAAGTGGTGTACTAACCCATATTTATATGTTCTACAATTATGTAGGTTCCGACCAATGAGATTTTTTGAGGGCCATTGAAGATAGCTTGGATTCTCATTCTTCAAGTTTTGGTAGGCCCTCACCTTCCGAAATTATGTCACTATGTAGATATTTATGTTGTTCTAATTTAAATACATTTTTCTCATTCCCTTTTCATTTGAAGAAGATTGTTGTATATACATGTATGTAGCTTTTGTTGAAATGAAGTAAGGGTTATACCTGAATGTTTTATTTGATTTAGAAGGTGTATATGTGAGACTTATCCCAGACTTCCTATGATTTAATTGATATATTATGTATGTGAAATAAAATTAGAAGCCTATGTAGTACTTCCTATGCGAGGAGTCTATGTAAACTCCATATGGATATAGTATGTGTAAGTGAGTGTTCTATGTAAACCTCAATGTAGAAGTAGATAAAAAAGTTGTAAATTTTCCAAAATTTAGCCTATGAAATGTAATGATTAATGCTAATAGTTTAGTCGTAGTCCTCTTTGAGGACGACGATACTGGTTACTTGTAGGGGCTGCTCCCCGAATGTGATGCTTACGAAATTCTCATATTCTTATAACCTATGTAGTGCTTCTAGAGTCTACTTTTTATATGTTATTTTAACCTAAGACTATTATTGTGGTTATAGGCGTGAATACTCGAAGAACAGCAACACGAAGGGCCAAGGAAGGGATTGCTAATGCGGGGGCTCATGACAACCAAGCTCCTCCGCAAGACAATCAAGTCCATCTAATTAAAGAAATTGCTATGGGTGATAAAATTCTGGTTGTTCCTTCACCGATGATCGATAGAGAGATAAGAAAGGTTTGCATAACATCAAAAGATAATGTTGTCACTTCTGAAGTTTAACCCATGACGACCCAAGTAAATGAGGAAATTAGACCCCATGTTCCTCATTATACTAGCACTTTGGCACCTTGTTTGAGAGACTTTACTAGGATGAACCCTCTTATGTTCTACGAGTCAAGGATAGATGAAGACCCTCAAAATTTCCTAGATGAAGTCTGTAAGATCCAATTTGCTATGGGTGTGACTATGGGTGAAAAGGCTGATTTAGCCTCCTATCAACTAAAAAACGTGGCACAAACTTGGTACACCCAATTGACACGTAACAAGGTGCTAAGAGATGGTCCAGTGACTTGGGAGATCTTCAAGAGATCTTTCCTTGATTGGTTCTTTCTTAGAGAGTTGAGAGAATCTAAGGTTGAAGAATTCATCAACCTTCGTCAAAGAGGTATGAGTATACTTGACTACTCCTTGAAATTTACAAAATTGACAAACTATTTTCCATCCTTGGTGTCTAATCCAAGGGATGATATGAGTAATTACGAGAGTGTCAGATGACTTGGTGGAAGAATATCATTCGGCTATGCTTAATGATAATATGAATTTATCTTGTCTAATGGTTCATGCTTAACTAGTGGAAGAGAGTAGGTTAATAGGAAAAACAGAAAGGCTAATAGGGCAAGTCTTTTGAAAGTGGTTCTTTAAAGGTAAGGTTGGAAATTCAAGATAATCCTAGATTCAAGAAGAGGTTCTCCAATAAAGTTCCTTCCAAATTACCCAAGGGTCGTTATGATAGTGCATCTAACCCCAAATCCCAAAGAATATAAGTGGAAAGTCACCAAGTGATAAACCAACTTGTTCAAAGTGTGGTAAGAAGGATTCGGGTGAATGTATAATTGAGATAGAAAATTGCTGAAAAGAGGGTCACAAGGTTAGGTATTGCCCCAATTTGAAGGGGCAAGACAATAGTGGTGGGAAACCTCAAGTAAGTGGTTCTAATGTTGTTGCTCAAAGAAAGAATCACTTTTATGGTCTTCGCTCTAGGGGTGAACAAGAGAATTCTCTCGATGTGGTGACCGGTATGTTGCAATTCTTCTCTATCCATATTATTGCTTTACTTCATCTGGGTGATACCTTTTGTATGTTACTCCTTTGGTAGCTAGAAAGTTTGATATTTTTCTCGATATCTTGAATGAACCTTATATGGTGACTATCGCGGTAGGTGGGTCGGATGGTGGTAAAAAGATATATAGATATTATCCTATAATGTTCCCCAATAGAGTTCCTCATGTTGAATTAGTAGAAATTTATATGGTGGTTTTCGATGTCATTTTGGGAATTGATTTTTTGCATTATTTTTTTGTTTTTATCGATTGTCGAACAGGAGTGGTCAAGTTTAATTTTCCTAATGAACCCATTTTAGCATGGAAGGGGGAAGTTCTATTCCTAGAGGTCGTATTGTTTCTTGTATAAAGGCTTGTAAGATGATCTCTAAAGGGTGTTTATACAATACTGTGAAAGTCAAAGATTTAGACTCTGATGTTCCTCCCATTGAGTTAGTCCCCGTAGTGAGGGAATTTCTGGAAGTGTTTCCTAATAATCTTCCCAGAATCCCCCACAAACGGGAAATAGACTTTGGTATTGAATTTCTATAGGATACAAATCCCATTTAAATTCCTCCTCATGGGATGACTCCTGCCAAATTAAAAGAGTTGAAGTCTCATTTCAAGGATTTACTACACAAAGGCTTCATTCAACCTAGTATTTCCCCATAGGGTGCTCTGGTTCTAATTTTAAACAAGAAAGATGGGTCGCTTAGGATGTGTATTGACTACTGGCAACTCAACAAACTTACCATTAAGAATAGGTATCCTCTCCTTCGGTTGACGCCTATTTGATCAACTCCAAGGGGCAAGCTACTTTTCCAAAATTGACTTGTGGTCAGGATATCACCAACTTAGGGTGAGTGATGAAGATATTCAAAAAATATGATTTTGAGCAAGATATGCTCACTATGAGTTTAAGGGTGATGTCTTTTGGATTGACTAATTCTCTGGCGACATCTATGGACCTCATGAATAGGGTTTTTCAAAACTACCTTGATTCCTTTCTGATTGTTTTCATAGACGATATCTTGGTGTATTCAATGGATGAGTGTTATCACATGGGTCATTTGAAAGTAGTGTTACATGTCTTGAAACATTACCAATTATTTTGCAACTATAGCAAATGTCTCTTTTGGTTAAGGTCTATTATGTTTCTTGGTCATATCATCTCTAGTGAGGGTGTAGAGGTTGATCCAAAGAAAAGCTAGATGGTTAGAAATTGGCCCAGACCATTGGCTCTAACTGACATAAGAAGTTTCTTAAGTGTAGTTCGGTACTATACGAGGTTTTCGATGGTTTTTTATCCATTACATCTCATTTGACTACTTTGACCTAAAAGAATGTGAAACTGGAGTGGTCGGAGGCATTCAAAGAAGCTTCCAAATCTTTAAAGATAGGCTTACTACCATTCAGATGTTGAATTTAATGCAGGGTACTAAGGGTTTCATTGTATATTATGATGCATCAAGAGATGGATTGGGTTGTGGCCTTAAGTAACATGGGAAGGTTATAGACTATTATTCTAGTCAACTCAAGGTTCTTGAGAATAATTGCCCAACTCATACTTTTGAGTTTGCGGCTGTGGTGTTTGCCTCGAAAATATGAAGACATTACCTATATGGCTTTCATGTTGATGTGTATACCATCCATAAGAGTCTTCAATATTTGTTACTCAGATGTATTTGAATCTCAGACAATGAAGGTGGTTGGAATTGTTGAATGAATACGACATGAGTGTTCTATACAACCCCAATAAGGTCAACGTGGTTGTGGATGCTCTAAGTCATATGACTATGGGTAGTGTATCTAATTTTGAAGAAGGCACGAAAGACCTAGTGAAATATGTCCATAGGTTGGCTCGTTTGGTTGTTTGATTAGAAGATTCTCCTAATGGTGGTTTTATGATCCATCATAACTCTGAATAATATTTTATGGTTGAGGTGAAGTCTAAGAAACACCTTGATCCATCATTGATGGAGTTACAGAAATCGGTTCTTCGCACTCTTAATGAGGCATTCTCCCTAGGGGGATGGTGTTTTAAGGTACCAAGAGAGGCCCAATGTGGATGATTTGAGGAACTAGATCCTAGAAGAAAATCATGGTTCCCATTATTCAGTTTATCCATGTTCTACGAAGATGTATCATGACCTTAGAGAAGTATTTTTGTGGTATGTCTTAAGAAGGAACATTTTGAAATTTGTTGCGAAGTGTCCCAATTGCCAATGGATGAAAGTCGAGCACCGAAAGCGGGGTGGCTAACTTAAAAATATACACGTTCCCGCTAGAAGTGGGAAGACATTAATATGGACTTCGTAGTGTCTATTCCTCGGATGCAAAGGAAAAATGACTCTATATGGGTGGTGGTGGATAGGTTGATGAAATCTGCTATGTTTATCCCTGTTAAGTCTACTTATTTGGCGGAAGAGTATAAAGGGCTCTATATTAATGAGATTGTGACTCGTCATGATATCCTTTAATCCATTATTTCATATAGAGGTGCTCAATTTACGTATCGATTTTGGAGGTCATCCCAAAAAGGGTTAGGTATACAAGTAAAGTTAAGCACCACTTTTCATCCCCAAACAGATGGTCAAGCGGATTGTACTATTCAAACCCTTTAGGATATGCTTAGAGCTTGTGTGATCAATATTAAGGGAATTTGGGATGAACACTTGCCTTTGGTTGAGTTCTCTTAGAACAATAGTTATCATTCAACTATATTTATAACTCCTTTTGAAGCGTTATATGGTAGGAGATATAGGTCTCCACTTGGTTAGTTTAAAATATGGCGAGTCCTCACTTTTTCTTCCCGAATTTATCTATAAGAATTTGGATAAAATTCATATCATAAGGTATTGATTGAAAACAACTTATAGCTGGCAAAAGTCTTATCCCGACATTAAGAGAATAGAGCTAGAGTTGGAAGAAGGTGATAAAGTGTATTTAAAAATTTCACCTACGAATGTGGTGATGAGATCTAGAAAGAAAGGAAAGTTGAGTCCTCCTTATGTTGTTCCCTATGAGATTTTTCAAAGGTTTGTCAAGGTTTCATACGAGTTGAGATTACCTAGTGAGCTATCTTTACTTGATTCGATAATCCGTATATCCATTGTTAAGAAGTGCATTGGTGAACCCGAGTCCATTCTTCCTATTGAAGGTCTATATTTGGATGATAATTCTCCTATAAAGGGATTCCAGTTGAAATCCTTGATCTAAAAGTGAATAAGTTGAGGAACAAGGAGAAGGCTTTCGTAAAGGTGTTATGGAAGAACACCTAGTTGAGGAAGCAACATAGGAGGTCGAGGCGAACATGAAGTCCCGTTATCCTTATCTTTTTGATAATTAACGTTAGTTGTTCCCATTAGTAATGAAAATAGGAGGAAAAAATGAATTTGATTTGATTTGCAAAGATGTGCATAAAATTGGTAAAACGTTACGCTAAAATGAGATTTTCATGAATAGATGCTCTTTTGCTTGATTAGCTCTTCTTGTGTATTTGGTATGTTGTTGACTTGAAGAAATTATATTGAGAATGTTGATGTAATTTTAAAGAAGTTTTTTGCATAAGTGACTCTTTATGTGATGTTGAGCTTATGGGGTTTTTGATAAGGATTTTTCTCATGTTGTGATGTTGAGCTCTTATATATGTTAAAAGGTGTTTAGAGTTTCTATGTTCTAATAGCATGTTATTATGTTGATTTGAGTTTTAACTGATATTTTTATTATGTTATTGTTTTTCGTCTTCTAGATTGAGTCTATCATTTCCCTTCAGAAAATTTTAGTGTCATTTGGGAACGAATGTTCGTAATGCAGGGATAGTGTAACACTCGGAAAGTTTAAGACTTAATCTAGTGACTCACATGAGTGTCTAAGGTTTGTATAACTTTTTTTAATGTAAAAAGTAATGATTACGAATGATATAGGAAGCTTTAGAGTCAAGATGTCAAGAAACATCCATGCCTTTCGAAAACTATGAAAAAAAGAGGTGCTAGTGTGCGTTTGCCTATTTTACAAGGTTTTAAGAGTTTGAATTTTATGAAATTTTGTGGAAAGGTGTCAAACCTGTATTAGAGTTGGTTTAGGGTTGAAACGTCTGGGTACGACTCCCCAAGGACCATTGTAAGTTTCATTAAGGAGGACCCTTCAATTTTGGCCAACAAGCTATGACAAGACAATATTCCCATACAGTTGCAGGAGACAAGGCATAGGCCAATCGATTGGGAGTCAATGTCTCCATCGATGAAAAGATAGACATTTTTACAAGAGATCCAATTTGACAAATCTCTGAATTAAACTACGGATGTGCAGGATGTTTAGGGGAAGGGGGCGTTGGTTGACCTACGGACCATCAATTGTGGTGTCATAGATCATGCCTTAATTTTCACTATTACGTTTTATGTACTTCATTTAATTAGTTAACTATTTTGGGGTTTAATTAGGGGTTAAGGGGTGGTTAATTAAGTTAGTTAAATGACTATATAAACTACCCTAAAGCTAAACCCTTAACACTTCATAAATTACCAAACACAAATTGCTCTTACTTTTGTCTACTTTCTCTATCCCAAAGAAGACTCCATATAAGACCAAGGTCTAAGGGTTATAGGTAAGAAAGAAGGTGTGGTTTCACAATAAATCTTCAAAGAGCATCAAGGTATGGGAGCCTTTAACCTTTGGGATTCCTTTCCTCAAAAGGTTCTTCCAAAATTGTTTTTTAAAAACATGATTTCACATGGCTTACATGCTAATTCGAATTTGATCTTCCAAACTGATTTTTTATAGTTTATTTTGTTTTTATGATTAGATAATTATGTATTATTTTTCAATTATGATAGTTCTCGATGATTTAACAAAATTCCCTATTCCTAGGTTATTAACTCTGCATGAATTGATTAGCATTGATGCAATTGACTTCGTTAGTGTGTTAATTACTATGGAATAATGTTACTACACCTATTTCTGTATGATATTTAATTTTTTGAGGATAAAACCAATGACGATGGCTTGTTGAAGGAGAATTGGTAAGACTTTGTGATATTGAACCTTTACTTCAATTGTTATGGCTTATACTTGGTGATGAAGTTCAATTGAAGCATGTCTTGTGATTCTATTGGGTAGGTGTTTGTGTGATGACTCAATTGAAATGTCTTTATCATGTGAATATGTGAGATTATTTTAAGATATAATGATTTAAGGTTGATTATTAATTTCCTATGCACATTATTATGACATAATGATAAAAATACGTTGATCTCACATATAAGGTTTGTGTTGAAAGGACATATTCGTGCAATTCCTAATGAACTAATGATATTTATATACAAGGGGCTAGTCTCATATGTCCTATACTAAGTTATGATGCTTAATAATGGCTTAAAAACATTTCAAAAAGGGACTCTAGCTTAGCATCGAGTGAACTATGGTGAGAAGTGTCCCTTACCAATATGTGAAGGTACTTTCACTATGATACTTATGATATTGGAGACTATTATGCATTGTGAATAAAGAGGGTCCCAAGTATATCACCTAGTTATTCAACTATGTTGCCCCCATAGCAATACTAGCTAGTAGATCCACCTAGAATTCTATGTTCATGTTTTTGTACTACCTTGAAGAGTAGTCCACCTTATTTTGGTGTACGGTTTCATGACAGCGCATTCAAACTTTAGCTGTTTTGGTCTATGTCGATTAAGGCAATTGTTCCCAAAATTAAAATGAAGTAATCAAGGGAAAACTCACTAGGGTGACCTAAGTGGTTTGACGTAGTCAAGGTAGGGGTATGAGAATCTACCTATACATTGCACTAGTTGGCCTTGAGGGAAATATTTGAAGGTAGTTCTTATGTTATATAAAGTAAATTTTATGCATATGTTTAGTATACATGTTGATGATCCTATATGATGTTAGTTTCACTTATGAACATGCTATTGGTCTATATTGCTATGTATGGTAATGATTACTCTTGATGCTATTGATTATATGAAGTTTTAATTTACTTGTTATCCTTTGTTTAGTACTTGGTTGAGTAAGGTTATGAGACTTTTCTTGGTCATTGATAATGTAGACTTGATGGTGGGTTATGAGTAGGGGTCTTGTATATGTTATAAGGCTATGAACTTTTATATGTGCTTTGATATTATAGCGAGATGTTAGGGTTATTTTTGTTATGTACTCAAGAGTGTTATTATACATATTTACTTGATTATTCTTGATGATGTTGATCTTGTATTATACATAGTTGTTATGTCAAGTTGTATTTATTATTAACATGACTTATGTTATTGTGATCCTTATGTGGTATGTGCTCTCTTGTATATGCACTAAGGGTTTCCAAATGTCTAAGCATGTTTTCTAAAGTAAATGTCCCTTTCTCTTGCATTTTTTCAAATGCTTTATGTGTATGTTTCCATGCTTAGTACAAGTTGTTTACTAACCCATATTTCTAAGTTTCTACATTGATGTAGGTTTCGGACGTTGAGATTTTTGGAGGGACATTGAAGATAACTTTGATTCTCATTCTCCAAGTTTTGGTTGGTCCTCACCTTCCGAGGATGATGCCACTATCTAAATATTGATGTTTTTCTAGTATATTGATATTTAGTTCTTTCCCTTTTCATTTGAAGATGATTGTTGTATATGCGTAGATGTGGATTTTGTTGTAATAATGTAAGGGCTATGCCCAAATGTTGTATTCAGTTTAGATGGTTTATATATGAGACTTATCATAGATTTTCTATGAAAATATATTGTTATATTATGTATGTGAACATAAAGTAGAAGCCTCTGTAGTGCTTCCTATGCTATGAGTCTATGTAAACTCCCTATATCTATATTATGTGTAAGCGAGAGGTTTCTATAAACCTCAACGTAGAAGTAGATAAAAAAAGGTTTAAATTTCCCTCAATTTAACCTATTAAATGTATTGTTTAATGCTAAGAGGTTAGTCTTAGTCATCTCCAAGGATGATGAAAACAGTAACTTCTAAGGGGTTCTCCCCGGATGTGACAAGTCATTATATATAGGAGCATATTAGAGTACATAACCAAAACAACTTCATCATAATGTTCTATTACAGCAAAGCATGTATAAGATCTCATAACGTTACAACATGTGCATGACCATTACCAATAACACATTACTAAACTTACAAGTTCAATGATCAAGAAAAGTCCTATAACCCCAAACAATCAAGTAAACCCAACAAAGGATCACAAGCAATGTCCAACTTCAATAACATAGCATCATAACAATTCATCATAGTATTTATCAGTATAGACCAATAACATGTACATAAGTGAAATTAACATCATATAGATTCATCATTTTAAAAGTGAACATATGCATATCAATTTCTTTATAAGAGCATAAGAACAAAATCCTAGGACTTCCATCAAGGCCAACTAGTGCAATGTACTAAGTCACCCTAGTCATTGTTCACTTCATTACTTCTATATACTTTTGAAAATAATTGACTTAATATAAATAGTGCACATGAGCTAAATCTGTAATCTAGTGTCATGAAACCCTAAACAAAAAAAAGGTGGAATACTTGCGGAAATAGTGCCATAATATGAACATAGTGTTCTAGGTGGATCCACTAGCAAGTATTCCTTTGGACACAACTTAGTCAAGGAACTAAGAGATATGTGTTGAACCCTCTACATGCCCATTATCAATTGGAAACCTCATCTCATGAGAATACTTGGCGAATCTCCGTTCTATAGGTATTAACCACCTCTCATTATCAAGTTCACTCGGTACTTAGCTAAAGTCTCTTTTCAAAATGTCTTTAAGCCTTTATTAATCAGTATAGCTTATTATAGGTCATAGGATACTAACCCCTTGTATATTCATAATCATTAGCTCAAATGGAATTGCATGAAAACTTCCTTCGAATACAACTTTCACATGTGAGATTAACACATTTGCATTATCATGTCATAGTAAGGCACATAAGTGATTCTCAATCATCCTTATATCATCATACCTTAAGCATAGTCTTACGGTCCATGTAATCAAGACATTTCAATTACATTCATCATACCATCCCCTATCTAATCTAATAACAATCAGTACATCAATTGAACATCATCATCATGTACGAGCCATCATTATTGAAGTAAGAGTTAAAGATCATAGGTACCAAATCACCTTCAGAAACCTTCTTCCATGATCTTATTATCAACAAACCATATTCATCCATTAATAGACTTTTATAACATCATATAGTCAATTGTATCATCACTATTCAGTTAAATTTAAATTCATGACCTAGGGAGAATAAAATAGGGTCAATTCATGATCTCTTCTATTAAACTAGGTCTAGCATGAAGAACAACCCTAATTTACAAATAATCAAGCATAGTATATCAATAATAATAAAAATAAACAAAGAATAACAATATTAAAATATGCATTTAGAATTAGGAATGAAACCCATATATTATACATGTAACCACCCATATTCTATAATCCGAATTGCAATCGGCGTTGTTGACCTCTCAGAGGTCGCAAACAAACCTCTTTTTACATTCATCTAGTTAAATTTTCATAAAATTAAAAACTTTTTAAACTAATGAAGTATACATAGACTTCAAATACTTTAACGTGGATACATCATATACTAAGCTCAAGATAAAGGACATCCATCTAACAATTGCGGAATCAATTCAAATCAAAGAATAACATATCATAATAGTTTGCAAAAATGGCCTTATCACAAAGCTTCAAATAAATGTATGAATGAAACACCAGGGACAACATAAAGTAGATATGTCTAAATAGTAATGCTAGACTATAATTGTAGCATCCTCCAAATCAAGAGGACCTACAAATGGTCTGGAGAACACTGAGTCCAAATCACTGCAAGAGTCTTCAAAGTGCTCTCTGACATGCACCTATAAAATAATAAATTGAATAGGGTGTATGCACACACACATAAAGCTATGCATGATCAAGGAAAGCACTTCCGAAACAACATGCCATTTTTGGGAAGTGTAGTCACTAGACTTTCTTAATCCGTTAGTTGTGAATTGTGGCATAAATATGATGTATTTTAATGCACTCAAAGCACACAACTAATTTTCTACATGATTACAAGAAATTATAATCATAAAGAAATTTAGAACAACTCGGGCGAAGATTTGAAAATTTGCTCGTCCCAACCGTAGAGCTCTTTCTTTGGGACTTAGTTTATTTTTAAGCCTTTTTCTTCTTCATGGTGTGTAGTTCAATAATTCCTTTGGTTTGATGTTTTACTAACAAGTACAATGAGTCATTGTAGTCCCATACCATAATGAATCAAGTAAGTAATCCAAGGAATAAGGAATTATTTCACTATCCTTACAACGTTCATTTATTACATTATATATTCATTGACACTGCATAAGCTAGTCTCTATTGGCTATGCCACTTATTCTATCATCTTCATTTTAGGGAATTCATGAAGCTTTTATTTTCTATTATGTTTCTAATCCCCTTTATTGTCATCATATAAGAAGTCATTATAAGCCACTCTTATTTGGCTTTGCCCATTATTTGCTAAAACTTCATTGATATTGATATTACATAATCTTTGCTTCTTGCTTTCTTAGAGACATCTTTAGAAGTAAGATCATGTGAGATAACATGAAATCTAGTGTCTTAACCACACTGTAAAGAGGTGATTCACCGATTAAAATGAATATAGATCATGTGAGCTACTCATTAAATCCAGTGTCTGCCCCACACTGTAAAAAGGGGTGATTTCCGGCTAAGGCGAATATTTATCAAGTCTTTACTCCACACAAAATAGGAGTGGCTCACGACTGGAGTGAACCGAGAACAACTTTTTGATCATTAATCGACATAGATCATGTGAGCTAAGCATGAAATCCAGTGTCAACCCCACACTGAAAAGAGGTGATTTCACTGGCCAAGGTGAGATCGAAACATTCCTAGCTCTCTTAGGCATGAACCACAGGCTAGTTCCTATGTTTTCTAGACATAATTCGAAGACTAGGAACTTAAGGAGACTACTTATCCAACTCGATGTTAGCTTCATCTTATGATACTTACACGTGAAGCACATGCTCATAACTAGTCTACTGATGCTTTGCTCACATTTATTATTTTCTTATCTTTTAGACTTTACTCAAACATTATGGAAGTTTCCTTCTAGATTTAGATTTACTTAGTCTATTGACGAATTGTCATCCTTTTCTTTACATTGTTGAAATGTGAATGGTACTTACATAACATCTTTGGTGTTAATGAGACTTGTCTCACACGTTCTAACACCTTCATTCGTGAGTATTTTTACATAGTGCTTAGGTGTAAGTGAGGCGTGTCTCACTTCTTTTAACACCTCATTCTGGTAACTTTTTTAACTTATACATATGTAGTTATGTTAATACTGACGTTACTTTCTTACTTTCATTTAGTAGCTTCATATCATCATTTATGGACGATGAGCATTTCATTTTAATGACTTACATAAGTTCATAGTTCATTCTTTTAGAGCATGTTGGGACTTGTCTCAATGAATGGCATGCCCTTGAATATGAATTCATTGAATTACGTTAGGAGTACTTGAGTTTTCATTTCATTCTTTTGGCTATATGTGATTGGCATAAGATTAGTATTGGGATAACACATTGGGTATAGATTACATGACCATCATTATTGGCATAAGCCAAAGTTACATTCATTCACACTTAAGTTGTTATACCTCATTCATTAGCCATGCTTTTACATAAATATACATTGTAGCCAATTTCATTCATTATTCTTAGACAATGTATTTTTAGCCATTTTATTGGCATAAGGAAAACATGCACTCCAACTGATTTCATGGCGATCTTTTAAACCAATCTTAGATTATGATTTTAGGCATAACATTATTAGCCATTTCGGAAAACATCATATTAAGACTGTAATGAACATAATATGTTCATAAATAACGTTAATAGTAACTATGCACTGAGACATCAAACATCACACTTAACGTTTTCGAATACCATTAGCATGACATCATTTTTTAATTCACTTAAGAGCACTTAACGTCATACAAATACAATTCATTTCAAGAACCCTGCACATTAAAATCATCCAGAACCACATACCAATAACATGATCAAGACTAATCTATTTAATATTGAAATCGTAACAAGGATACTAGAGAAAGGGAAGGTTCGACGAGAACCTTGGGAGCAACCCTAGTTTTCAAGATTTAATAGATTACTTATGATGGAAAGTACTCTTGGAGAAACAATTCCAGGATATAATCCTATACCTTATGTAGAACTTAATCTAGGAAGACAACCTTGCACGAAATCTTGAAGAAAACCTTGCAATCGCCTAAGAGAAGTCGAGAGAACCTTTTCTGTTTTCCTTTCGTTCGTTTGCTGATTTGCGTTGTGAAATTATTAGTGTAAGAGCGTGAACTTAAGTCTTAGGAACTTAAATTTACTCATTCAACTTAGGTTAATTAAGTTGATTAAATAAATTACTTAGTTAATTAGTAAAAAGACCCTTCTAGATTGATTAGAAATAGGGAAACATAACACTTAGTCAAGTCTGTAGTTTTTCGTAAGGATTTTATTTTGACCATTTAAATTAATTAATTAAATGGCTAATTTAATTAATTAAGGGACCTATGGAAATTAATAAAGTACCCCTGAGTCATTGTAACCATAATCAACCCTTTTGGACCATCCTAGGTAAGTGCTAGGATGTTTCTTTAGTTATACTAGGTTAGTGTAAGGATTTCTATTTGAACCCTTTTATTTAATTAATTAAGTTGCTAATATAATTAATTACATTACCTAGGGTAATTAATAAAGTACCCTCAAGTATTTAGTACCAAAACTAACCCTTTGAACCATCCTAGGTTAGGTACTAGGTTTTATTTTGCTTGCCTTAATCGAAATCTTGATATTGCTTTGTGATTTCGGTTTTGTCCATTTAAATTAATTAGTTAAGTTGCTAAATTAATTCATTAAGTAACCTACGGTAATTACTTAATTATACCTAATTTGTTACCATAACAAACTTTTTTAGACCATCCTAGGTTAGGTACTAGGTTGTCTCTTTAACTAGTTACTAGGTTTGTGCCAGCCAATTAAGTCTTAGGTTGTCGGGTGTACTAGATAATTTAGTTTTTTTTGTCCTAGGTTAGTTCGTTAGGGAAGTAGGTTAGAGTCTAGGATTTATTTATAGATCTAAGCGCCACATGGGTGAATCCATGTGCACGCCTGCCCCCTAACCACCTTAACCAAATTCGGTTAGGATGATCCCCTCGTGGCCGTTTCTCCCAATGTCTTTGCACATGGGTTTCTTGTACTTTCCTAAATAGCTATTATTTATGGTTCATTTGGTAATATTTACTTATTTTCTCAAGGATCCTCACTATGTCCTTGGGCACTACTTAATCTACATGATCATTTTAAATGGTGATGTGATATGGTACCTAGGCTTGATAGATGGATGTCTAGTCCCGATTGTGTAAATGTTGGAAAATATATGTTTTTATCTTAGGGTCTTCATTGCAGGTAAATTTCTTAACCAAGCTCATTAATACTTAGAAAAAGTAGCTAACACGCTTTAACCCAATATTTTCTAATATGCACAATATTTTGCTTATTTAGGCATTGTATAGAAATTGGCTAATACCCCTTAGCCAATTTTCTATATTATGCCCAATATTTCTCAATATTGGGCCTTGGAAGGCCTATGTATCCCCAATACACATTATCAAAGACCTATTGTGCTCTTCACTAGACATGTAATTGTCCTTAATGTTTCAATAACCTTTTAGAAATCAATTTGAATGAACCCTTTGGGTAAAAGAGTCCTAAGGTGAAGAGCTTCCATACCTTAGTTAATCTTGAAGTTTGATGGAGAAAAAGTACAAATGTTTGAGACCTAAGACCTCTGACCTTGGTCTTCAATGGAGTCTTCTTTTGGAAGAGAGAAAGTATAGAGAAGGAAAAGAATTTGAGTTTTGGAATTGAAGTGAGTTGTGTTAGTTTAATTCAATTTAGTTATTTATATAGTCCCTTAGTTTAATTAATTAGAAACCCCTAACCCTTAATTAACCACCTAAGCAAGTAATTTAATGAAATGACTTCATTAAGAATTTAGACACCAAACCAAAGCTAACCTACGAGACCCTGACTTACTAACCATAGGTCAGTCGACGAATGCTTATGCCCACCGTATTTCACATTCGTCAATAAGTTTAGAGACTTGATGGTTGAAATTTTATGAAATTGTACATGTTTTGTATGACGGATTCTATCGACGCCCTGTCAACCAAGAGACACACCGTCATTTGGCTCGTCTATACCCGTTGTCATTTGACAGCTTTTGGTCATTTTGGACGGGTCCTTCTCAAGGACCCTTAAAGTGGTCTTTGGGGAGCCGTAGTTGAAGGTTTCAACAGTAAACACTTTCTAATACGTATTTAACACCTTTTTACGAAATTTCACTGAATTATGAATCTTAATACCCCATGAAACATGTCAAGACACACTAACCTCCATTTCACAATTCACCGGACAACATGGAAACTCCTTGATGTTTTGACTGTAAAACTTCCTTAATGAGTTATATACATTATTTTTGGTTTTAAAACAGTGTTACTAGTCGTTTTTCAATATGTGAGGTTCTAGATTAGGTCTTAGACTTTCAGAGTGTTACATTATCCCCCACCTCCTTAAGAACATTCGTCCCTGAATTACACTAAAATATTTTATAGGGAAAGGATAAATTCAATAATAGCATCCCAACCAACAAAAAAATATAATTACATGAATTACAACACAAATCAACATAAAAATATGTCATTTACACATAGCAACTCAAATCAGAATTTTAAAACATATAAATTTCAACATCACCAAATGAGGAATTTACTTCTCAACATCAATAAAAGCTCAACATGATCATCACGTCGCTTATGCCAAAACTTCGAACAACACATTAACTTGGTCATATTATTTCATGAAGGCAACAATACACAAAACAATTTAAGTGCAAATCCACGAAAAGATCGTTTTCACATGAAAATTCATTTTAACACAAATGTTTTATCTCAAATATGCATATTTTTGCAAAGCAAGTCAAATCCTAATTTATTCATTATTTTCATTATTATTAGGAATAAAAAACCTTAGTTAGGAAAAAGATGAGGATAACGGGACTTCATGTCGGCCTCGGCCTCCCATGTTACTCCCTCAACAAGGGGGTTTCTCATAACACCTGTACGGAGGGCACCTTTTTGTACTCAACTTCTTAAATCGTCTATCAACGATTTCCACCAGCACCTTTGCATAGGAAAGGATCTCATTCACACCTAACCCTTCAATAGGAAGAATGAATACGGTATCACACATGCACTTCTTAAGCACGAAAACATGTAAAACTGGATGAACCAAAGATAGTTCACTAGGTAGTCTCAACTCATATGCAACCTCTCCAAAACTTTGCAAAAACCTCATAGGAACCCACATACCGTGGACTTAACTTCCAATTTTTGCAAAATTTTACAACATCTTTCATAGGTCAGATCATCAAATACACCATATCACCTACTTCGAATTCAACATCTCACCTTCTATTGTCAGCAAACTATTTTGGCTGACTATAGGCTATTTTCAATCTATCCCTTATCACTCAAACCTTCTTAAAATCTTCATAGATAATTTTCTGACCAAGAGTGAAGACTCACAAACCTCAAACCATCCAACCGGAGACCTACATATCCAACCATAAAGTTCTTCGAATGGATCCACTTAAATGCTTGAATGATAGCTATAATTATAAGAGAACTCAATCAACGATAAGTGATTGTCCAAATTTCCCTTGAAGTCTTATCACAAAAGATCGTAATATATCCTCAATGGTTAGAATAATATGCTGCTTGACCATCCGTTTGGGGATGAAAAGCGGTGCTAACCTTCACTCTAGTACCCCAACCCTTTTTGAAAAGACCTCCAAAAACGACAAGTGCATCGAGCACCTCTATCCTATATGATTGACAAAGGGATCCCATGAAGAGTCACAGTCTCATCAATGTAGATCCTTGCATAATTCTCCGCCCCAAATTAAGTCATTTTGCCCCCCTTATTTGAGGCAACCCAACAAAGAAGTCCATGTTAATTTCCTTCCATTTCCAAGTAGGAAAACCCATTTTTTGAGTTAGACTACTCGACTTTAGACGCTCAACTTTCACTTGTTGGAAATCTGGATACTTGAACACAAACTCCGCCAATATACCTCTCTAAGATCAAGATGCACTTTGGTAGAACCTGGATGGATGACATATTGAGAACTATGAGCTTACTCTTATGCCCTTCAAATCATCAACATCCGGTACACATAATCTATTTTGGAACCATATCACACAATCAACCCTTGGTAGAATGACTCATTCAACTTACTAAGTACCGAATCATCAACTCCATCAATAGCGAATCAAGATATTGCTTTTACTTAGACTAAACCACTAAGGATTACTATGAGTTATTTTGAACCACATAACAACTATTTGTGTAATCTTCAAACCAAACACCCAATATAGCCAACATATGAACATCTTTCACTAGACCTTTCTAGTCTTTTTTGACACGAGAGACACTATCCATGGTCATATGACTTAAAGCATGCCCCAGAACATTAGCTTTTCTGGGGTGGTAGAGACTCATGTCGTAGTATTTCAACAATTCCAACCATCTTCCTCGATGGTTATTTAACTCTTTTGGAGTAAACACATATTGAAGACTCGTATGGTTGATATATACATCCACATAGAAACCATACAAGTAATGCCTCTATATTTGTAAAGCAAACACCGTGGCCTCTAATTCAGGATCATGACTTGGATAATTTCTCTTATGTACTTTGAGTATTCTAAAGGCATAGGATATTACCTTCTGTTGTTGCATAATATCAAACCCCAAACCCAATTGGCATGAATCACAATATATCACAAAACACTTAGTACCCTCAGGTAAAGTCAACACCGGAGCGGAGGTAAGCCTATCTATTTAAATTTGGAAGCTTCTTTCACCTGCCTTTTACCACTCAAATTTCACACTCTTTTGGGTCGAAGAACTCAAAGGAGAAGCAATGGACGCAAAACCAACCACAAATTATCTGTAGTATCAAGCTAAACCCAAAAAACTTCTAAAGTCGGTTGTATTAAATATTGTAGGATAATTCTTAACCGCCTTTATCTTTTTTAATCAACCTCTATACCCTCATTTGAGATGATATGACCAATAAATGCCACCAATCGCAACAAAAACTCACACTTTCTATATTTTGCAAATAGTTGGTGTTCATTTAAGACTTGTAATACCGCTCTTAAAAGACCCATATGATCACCCTCATTTTTTGAATACACCAAGATATCATCAATGAAGACAATCATAAAGGAAAATAGGTAGTTTAACAATGCCCTATTCATTAGGTCCATAAAGCCGTCGAGCCATTTGTGAGACCAAACGACCTGAATAATAACTCACAGTGCCCATATCTAGTTGTAAATGCTATTTTAGGTACATCCTCACCTCTAACCCTAAGTTGGTGATACCCCGATCACAAGTCAATCTTCGAAAAGTAGCTTGCCCCTTCGAGTCGATAAAATAAATTGTCAATCCTAGGGAGAGGATACTTGTTCTTAATTATGAATTTAATAAGTTGAAGATAATCAATACACATCCTAAGGTGAAAATTCTAGGTTAAAATGAAACCCTTATCTATCAAGTCCTTGATTTGAAGCTTTAATTCTTTCAATTCCGCCAGAGCCATCCGGTAAGAAGGGGTTTAAATGGGATTCATATTAGGTAATAAGTTAATACCAAAATCAATTTCCCATCTGGAAGGAATTCCATCCATGTCATCGGGAAAGACATCCGTAAAGTCAGTCCTTCACGACGGGGTCTGACTCAATAGGAGGAACGTAGGATTCAAGATGTTTGAATTTTACAATATGGTAAAGATACCCTTTAGAGTTCATTTTACAAGCCTTTAGACAAGAAATTATACGACCTCTAGGAATTGATTTACCCTCATTCTACTCTAAGCGTGTTCACTAGGAAAATTGGACTTAACCAATCTCGTTCGACAATCAATGGAATCAAAACAAGCATGCAACCAGTCAATTCCCAAAATAACATCAAAATTTACCATATCAAGTTCTTCCAAATTCACCCAAGTAACTCTGTTGGGCAAAGATATATGACAACTCCTAAAGACTCTTTTCTAGCCACAACAGAGTCACTCACCGGGGTCATAACCGAAAATTGTTCATTCATAACATCGGGTAAAATATCAAAATTTTAGCTACAAGAGGGGTTACAAATAACAATGTAGCACCGAAATCAAGTAAAGCACAAACATCAACAAATAAGACTTATAAAATACTAGTGACCACAACGGGGGACTCTTCTTATTCACATCTAGACCGTAGAGCATAAAAGTTATTCCTCTTTTGAGGTTTGGAACTAGTTACATTTGATTGCATTTGACCACTACCCTTCTCCTGGCCCCTTAGATTAGGGAAATTCTTAACCTGGGGAGCCTCTTTTCCAAAACCAAACCAATTACCTGTCCCAACTAGACACTAACCCTATTGCTTATTACCACACTTGGAACAAGTTGGTTTATCACTTGGTGAATTTCTAATTTGTTTCCTTTAGGGACATATGGTTAGACACTTTATCCTTGTTGGTGTTGGGAAAGTTTTAAATAACTTGGTTAGAAACCCTCTTTTTGAACCTAGGCTTGTCTTTAATCTCAGCCTACCCTTGGAAGTACCCTTTTCATAAATCGTAGCCCTCTTATATTCACTATTATTCCTCTTAAGTCGAGTTTCTTAACTTGTTGATCATGAACCATCAACCTAGAAATATCCATATTGTCATGGACCATCACAGAACGAGACTCTTCAACCAAATCCTCGAACACTCCCGTCACAAAAGAGACTCATCTCATCTCTTGGGTTAGACACCAAGGAAAGAGCATATATAGATACTTTGGTGAATTTCAAGGAGTATCCTTTCACACTTTTACCTCCTTGATGAAGGTCGATAATTCCTCCATTTTGGCCTCCCTTTACTCTTTAGAAAAAAAGCGATCATGAAAATCCCTTCAAAATTCCTCCCAAGTGATACGCCCCAATTTCAAGGCTCTATTGTCTCTCCATTGAGTGTACTATGTCTGAGACACATCCTTTAGTTTATAGTAATCAAGTTTTGCCTTTTCGTGGGTGTATCATGATTTAGACACATCTTTTAGTTAATAGGAAGATAACTCAGCCTTTAATTCGAAGTCAACCTCATAACATATAGAATCTTGTAGAACTCATCAATAAAGTCTTGGGGTTCTCATTCACTTTCTACACAAAGAAGATAGGAGGGTTCATCCTAGTGAATTCCTTCAAGCGGGAAGCCGTGGTACTAGCATTTTGTTAAACACGGAGTCCAACATCCCTATGTACTTGAACCTCCATGGCTGCGACTTGTGATTTGGCAGTCATAGCTTGATCCAAAGTAAAAAATGTGGACCATATATCTTAAATCATGAAAGGTGGAGGAATGACCGAAGGTTGTTCTTGAGGAGGCACTTAGTTATATTGTGGAGGGACTTGGTTTTCTTGGGGAGGAAATCCCTCCTTAGACAAGTCTTCCCCAACTTTTCTTTCAGCTGCACGTGTAGTAGTCATATCCTATATCCACAAAAAAAATGATTAGAAGGAAAAAGACATGAGAGGATTTTCAAGATTATTAATAAGTGGGAATTCCTAAGCGTCACATAGCCTCTCATTCATAAGTATGGCCTTCTTTACACCCATGATCAAGACTCTATGTAAATGTGGTTTAGTCAGACATCAATTTTATGATTTCTTAACCTCATGCTCATTACCATGTTTTTTACGACCGGAGAG
Source organism: Solanum lycopersicum (assembly GCF_036512215.1). Lineage (NCBI taxonomy): Eukaryota > Viridiplantae > Streptophyta > Magnoliopsida > Solanales > Solanaceae > Solanum > Solanum lycopersicum. Next base: position 40,377,567 of record NC_090808.1, read on the forward strand.
CACCCCCGGACATAGCCGGCGTCGGCGTCCTCTGAGAGGACTAAGACTATCCTCTTTGCATTCGTCATTACATTTCATTGGTTACAATGTGAGGAACATTGAAACTTTTCATATATAACTACATAATGAGATTTACATAGACCTCTCACATATAACATGTGGATTTTACTTTGCCTCCTCGCGTATGAAGCATGCATATGCTTCTCATTTAGACAATATAATGCATAGGAATTCAGTATAATACTTCGTCTCATATTGAAGCATCTAAACAAGTAAAAATCATAAACATAGCCAATACAAAGTCAACATGCCAACATAGTCTTACATCAATATTCAAATGATAAAGTAATGAACAAAGTCTTTACGACAATACAACTTCAAAACTAGAATGTATAAATACGTAACATCCCCGAACATGAGGACCTACCAACACTTGTAGAAAAGAGTCAAAGTCTTCTTCACTTGTCCTTCTAGGGACTGAATGGACGGACGAACATTTTGTAGAAAACGTAGATATATGGGTTAGTACGCCACTTGTACTAAGTATAGAAACATATGCCCACATAATCATAGAAATCATGCTAAAAGGGATATTTGTTCAAAACATTCTAATTTACGTTGAAACACCTTTATGCAGAATTAAGAGCACATATGAACCAATGAACACATATTTATAAAGACAAAACCATATACCATACAATACTAATATCATCAAGTAATGTCAATTCATCATGTATAGGAGCATATTAGAATAATTAATCAAAAAAACTTCAACACAATGTTATACCACAACCAAGAATGCAGAAGAGTTCATAACATTACAACATGTCCAAGACCATTAACCATAATGCATTACTAAGATTACAAATTCAATGATAATGTGAATTCCCATAACCTCACACAACCAAGTAAACCCAACAAAGGAACACAAGAAATGTCCAACTTCATATAACATAGCATCATAATAAGTCAATATCATATTTAGAAATATAGAGAAATAACATGTACATTAGTGAAATTAACATAATATGGAATCATCAATATGAAAAGAAAACATATGCATATCATTTTCTTCATAAAAGAAAAAGAACAACCTCCTAAGACTTCCATCAAGGCCAACTAGTGCAATGTAGAACCAGAGTCTTATATAACTACCTAGACTAAGTAAAACCCCTGAAGTCACCTTAGTTAGTGTTCACTTCATTGCTTCATTTTAATTTTGGGAATAATTGCCGTAACTGACATTGCACCACATGAGCTAAATTTGGAATTTAGTTCATCAAAACCCTACACCGAAAGAAGGTGGTCTATTTGTATAGGTTGTACCATAACATGAACATAGCATTCTAGGTGGATCCATAAGCTAGTATTCCTTAGGAAGCAACATATTAAAGGAACTAGGAGAAATGACTTGAACCCTCTACATAACCATTAGAAATTATAGACTTGGTGAATCTCCCTTCTATGGGGAGTCAACACCTCTCATTGTCAAGTTCACTTGGATCTAAGCTACAATATCCTTTTTTGAAATGTCTTTAAGATTTTATTAATCATTATAACATAGTATAGGTGATAGGATATTATCCACTTGCTTATTCATGATCATTATATTAATTGGAATTGCGTGACAACTTCCTTTAAACACAACCCTCATATGTGAGATTAACACATTATATTCATTATGTCATACTAAGGCATAAAAGTGATTCTTAATCATCCTTATATCATCATGCCTGAAGCATAATGTCAAAAAATATATAATAAAGACATTTTATTTACATTTATCATACCATCACCTGTATAATTTAATCACAATCAATACTTTAATTGAACATCATCATCAAGTACAATCCATCACAATTGAAGTAAGAGTTCAACATCAAAGGTCTTACCAATTCATGTTCATAATCCTTAATCCATGGTATTACTATCAACCTACCATATTAATACATCAATATACTTAATAACATCAAATATTATCAATTAACAAAACTACTCAGTCAACTGCATCATTACTATTCAATTCAACATTGATTCACGACCTAGAGTTAAGGAAATAGGGTCAATTCACGATTTCTTAAGTAGAACAAGGTATACCATAAGTAAAAACCCTAATTAACCAATAATAAATCATATTATATTCATAATAATCAAAATAAACCAAGAAAAATACAATTAAAAGATCACTTTCCGATTAGGAATGAAACACTTGTTTTTATCAACTTTTGCAAATCAATTTCAAAGAACCCTTGGGGATGGAGTCCCAAAGGTGAAGAGCTTCTATACCTTATATACTCTTGAATTATTATAAACAAAAATCAGGAATCTTGAATCCCTAATACCTTTGACCTAAGTCTTCAAAGGAGTCTTCTTTGGGGAGAGAGAAAGTACAGAGAAGGAAGAGGATTTGAGTTTGGGAGTTGAAGTGAGTTGTGTTACTTTAATTAGGTCTTTCTATATTCCCTTAATTAACTTAATTAGACACCCCTATACCTTAACTAACCACTTAAGTGTCATACTTGGGAGCACCTCCTAGAAGTAACCGGTGTAGTCGTCCTCAGAGAGGACTAAGACAAACTTCTTAACATTTGTTTACTTAGACTCGTCATATGTGAAACACTACATAGGCTTCTACTTTTATCTCATATATATAATACATAAATATATTCTAATTGGGAACGGTTCACATTTAAAACATCTAGATCAAGTACAACATGTGGGAATGCCCCTTGTATCATTACAACAAAAGCCACATATAAGCATATAAAACAATCATATTCAAATGAAAGGGAAAGCAATAAATGTCTTTAAACTAGAACAATATTAATAGCTAGATAGTGGCATTGTCCTCCTAAGGTGAAGACTTACAAAATATGGACAAAGAGAGTCCAAGTTACCATCAAAAGGACTTTGTAGAATTTCAATGGCCGGAACCTACATAATTGTAGACATATAGAGTTATGGGTTAGTACACACTTGTACAAAGTATGGGAACATGCCCATAAATCATTTGAAATCATGCTAAAGGGGACATTTTTTCAAAACCATTCTAAGTTACTTTGAAAAGCCTTATGTACAATGAAGAACACTTATGAGCCAATAACCACCTATTAATTAAGATAAAGACTTATAAAACACAAGAGTAACATCATCAAGTATAACCAAGTCAACATGTTTAATATTATTTTTGAGTACATATTCAAACAAACTCCAACATCATGTTATAACAACAGAGCATGCATAACACTTCACAACCTTACAACATGTATAGGAGCCTTACTCATAATCCACCATTAAGCCTACAAGTTCAATGACCAAGTAAATCCCCATAACCTTATTAAAGAAAGTAAACCCACCAAAGGACCACAAAAAATGTATAACCTTACCTAACATAGCATCAAGAGTAACCATCACCATATTTATCAATATAGACCAATAACATGTTCATAAGTGAAACTAACATCATATCGATCATGAACATGTAAAGTCAACATATACATAAAATTGATTTCATAAAACATAAGAACAACCTACTAGGATTTCCCTTAAGGCCAAATAGTGCGATGTATCGGTTGAGTCCCATATTGCCTCCCTAGACTAAGTCAAACGCCATAGGTCACCCTATTTAGTATTCACTTGATTACATTATTTTACTTTGGGTAACACTTTCCTTAACCGATATACACCACATGAGCTAAATGTGGAATCCAGTGTCATGAAACCCTAAACATAAAAAAAATGGAACACTTGCGAAGGTAGTACGGAAACATGAACATAACATTCAAGGTGGATCCACTATATAGTATTCCTCTGAGGGAAACATAGTTAAAGAACTAGGAGATATACTTAGGACCTTGTTGATGTTCAATTGCATTATTTTCACCATCTCATGAGAACAATTGTGAACCTACCGTCCCATATTTAGAGGGGACACCTCTAATATCGAGTTCACTACGTTCTAAGCTAATGTCCCTTTTTGAAATTCCTTTAAGCCTTCATTGATTATCATATATTAGTATAGGCTTCAAAGATAATGTCCCTTTTTGAAATGCCTTTAAGCCTTCATTAATTATCATAGATTAATATAGGCCATAGGAGACTAACCCCTTGTATATTCATAATCATTAGCTTATTTAGGAATTGAATGAGAATATCTTTTAAATATAACCCTCATATGTGAGATTAACACATTATCAAAATCATGTCATAATAAGACACATAGCCAATTCATAACCCAATTATTCCATTACATCTTAAACATAATCTGATACGTTCACAAAGTCAAAACATTTCAATTGTATCATCATAACAACATCTACTTAATTAAATCACACTATATGCTTCTATGGAATTTCTTCACCAAGTACCCACCATCACAATTGAAGTAAAGGATTCAAGATTGTAATGTCTTATCAATTCACCTTCAAAAGACTCCTTCCTTGGTCTTACCATCAACCAATTAATTTTATCAAACAATAGGTGTAATAACATCATACAATAGTAATTAACATAAGAACTAAGTCAATTGTATCATCACTATCCAACACAACATTAATCTATAACCTAGGGTTAGTGGAATATGGTTCATCATGAAGTCTTCAAGAAATAGATCCAATCCAAAAAACATATCATCCTACGCATTCTATCAATGAATATGAATAGATAAAACAAGTCTAACAATCAGTATATTCTTCAATTCTCATCTAGTCATAAGCAAGATCTAAGATTTGAGAAAATTAAGGAAAGGGACATGATCCACACAAAATTCCCACAATTAATATCAATTAATAAAAAATGTACACTTAATTATCCAAGGGTAATCAATATTAGTCATAATAAGTAATCAATTGGATGTTTAGAACAAACACGTTACAATAAGAAAGCTATTGGAATTGGGTGATTTAGAAATCAACTTGGGGAAGGAATACCAAGTGTAAAAAAACATGCCTTAATGAAGCTTAATACATGAAATCTAAGTGAAATTGGTATTCTTATTAAAGCTTTCTTGTTCCTCTAATTGAGGTAGAATAAACAAAGAAAGTACAGAGAGGTGAGAGCTTTTGATTTTCATTTGGGGATTTGATTTGAGCGAGTGAATGTTAGGGAAAAATGATTGATAATTAATATATAGCCCTCACATGAAATACCCAGGAGACCCCTAACATATGTTGACCCTTTAATGAAGTAAAATCTCAATTCCAAATTTCAGAATATCGTCGGTGAACAAGTCTGCGACGCAGAGCTCCTCCCACAAGATTTTCTAAATAAATTTTTGATATGGAAGTTTCCGCGACATTATGGCAACGCAAACTTTATTTTTGTTTCCTGTGGGCACACTAAGTCCACAACGCAGACCCAAATCACCAAAGTGAAATTTGGCTGCTGCTTTGATAGTTTGCTTGACTAAGTTTGGGGTCCACTAAGGCGACACATGGGGGGGGGGCAACTTGACATTTTCACTCTATACACATTAATTTACATATCTAAAGTAATTTTAAAAGTTTTAGACTCCATAAAGCACCTCCAAACCTTCACGAAACCTAAGGACGTTTTACTAGTTACAGTGCACTAGTTTTTGGACGTGTTTGACATTTATTAACGTCTTGACTCCGAAATAACTTATAAAACATATTGTAGTCTAACAAAACATAGAACAACATATGATTCTCTACATTAGGTCTTGGACTTTAGGAGTGTTACATTATCCCCACTTAGGAAACATTTGTCCTCGGATAACACTAAAATACTTTATAGGGAAAGGATAGGCTCATTACTAGAAGCCCAACCTAAACATACATAATCACATGAGTTACATATAAAAACAACATAAAAACTTGTCATTCACTAATAGTAACTCAAAATATCAATTACTTCATATAAGAGCTCAAACTCACAACACGAGTAATTTCCTTCTGAACAACAACATCACCTAAATAATGCAAAGAGTTTATTATGGAAAAACTCATTCCGGAACACATCAACATGCTAAATATCCTTTCATTAATGCGCAACATACCAAATTCACAAATAAGTGAAAATCAAGAAAAAGAGCATCTTTTCATGAAAATGTTATGTTAATGAAAGTTTTATAATTTTTATGCACATCTTCAAAACAATTCAAATTCAATTTTACTCATTATACGTATTGTCAATCGCAAAAACTAACCTTAGATAGAAATAAGATGAGGATAACGGGTGTCACGATCCGAAAGCACCCCCTAGAAGTTAGGAAGGACCCTTGTGTCATTACCGGGCGTACTTTACCCTTTGGTGTCTTTATCAATCCCTTTAACTATCGTTCATTACATAGGACATGAAAAGTAGTGCAAAATTAAAACTTTTCACAAAAACTTATATAAAAAGGAATTGTTTTATAAATACTTAGAAAATATCATCGTCACAAGATAACTTAAAAACACTACATAAATAACATAGGACACGGCCCTGCATATTTGAAAGAAATACATAATAATAACTTATACAAAACTAAACGAATCATGAACTATGACCTCGAATATATGAGGACATAATTTGTCTTGAGAGAATAAAATTCCAAACTTGTCTTCTAAACGTTAACCTTGCTTCCAAAACATGTATTTATAGAGTATAGAAAAGTATGGGGTTTGTACAAAACAACGTACTAAGTATGCCATATGCAAAGACATGCAAAACGGGAAATTTTAGTAAAAACACATTTTTATGCAAATTAATTAAAACATTACTTTATATAGAAGTAAAACAACGTAAGAATCATCATTTAACACTTAGATAAGAATTACCATAACTTTATCAAAAGAAGACACTTTACAGTAAACATTCCAAATATTATAGTGAGTTCATTTTGACCATTAGAGTGAACTACCCTAATGTCACATTCTGGTTTAACCCCTTAGACGTAACCGTCATCGTCGTCCTCTTTAAGAACATAGACTAGCCGCTTAGTCTCATGTCATTACATTCATAGGTTGAAATTGTGGAAAAATAAAACTTTCCATTACATCAACTTAGAGATTTACATAGACCTCTACATACACATAATATTGTAGTATCTAGTAAACACAGACCCTTCATATAGGAAGGTTACATAGTCTTATACTTTTATTGCACATACAAATATATAAGATAGAAAGATAGCTTCAAAGATTGTCTCATCTCATACGATATAAATGATCATAGTAATTTTGGAATAGCCCTACATTAAATGTGAAGAAGCCACATATAGGCTTATACAAGTCGTACACAAATGAAATTTCAATGAACATAAAATTCTTAAAAAAACAAATCTTCTTCATAATCAAGATATTGGCATCGCCCTCGACAAGTGAGGACCTACCCACTTGGATGATAGAGAATATCCAATCCTTCTTCAAGTCCTCTAAAAAAAATCTTCAACGACCGGAACCTAAAATTTTTGGGAAAAAGGAAGAAAATGGGGTTAGTACTCCACATGTACTAAGTATGAGACCATATGCACATATAATGATAAAACATGTTAAAAAGTGCCATTTAGTGAAATATTCCATTTTACCCCTTTTAAAAGTCTCATTCATAATCAAGCAAGTCATACCAGTCAACCAAACATACTTACTAACTCAAACAAGTAATATGTATCCTAACATACTTGAACCCATGATTTACTACAACCCTATCATCAAGGAATAAGTTCACAAGCATGAATAAGAGTTAATCATATCATAATAAGCAAGACCATAACTCATGAATCCTTATAAAGTAAACAAGTGCACTGATGACGTAAATCCAAATAACCTTACTCAATCAAGTAACCTCAACAAGAATCCATAACCAATGTCCAACTCCACATAATTTAACATTTAGATATACATTTCATCTTACTTTAACAATATAACCCATCACATACTCATAAGTGAACTAAGAACATCCTCCTAAGACTCCCCTCAAGTCTAACTACTACAATGCTTAGTTAGAGTCTCATACCCCTACTTAGACTAAGCTTGACCCCCTTAGGTTATTCTAGTTTGAGTTAATCCTTTAATTCATTTTACCTTTTGGAAAAATATTTCCCTAACCAACATAGACCACATGCGCTAGTCCAGAATCTGGAGTCATAAATCCCCAAACAGAAAGAAGGCCGACTACTTGCCAAGGTAGTACCCAAAAAATAAAATATACCAACTATATGGATCCAGTAGCTAATATTCCTATGGGGGCAACATATTTCAATAACTAAGAGCTATAGTTGGGACCCTCTTTATTCTCTATGAATTATATTCTCCAAGCTCAAGTGTAATTAAGTTCTCCTACCTTCCCTATGTGGGAAGGGACACTCCTTAATTTATTTCACTTGGTGCTAAGCTAGAGTCTCTTTTTAAAACGTCTTTAAGGCTATAATTATCAATCATAGATTTGATTAAGTCATAGGGTCTATGCCTTGTCAAATAATAATCATTAATAGCACAATAAGAATTATATGAGCATAAATCCTTTCATCAAAATTCACATAGGTGAAGTTAACACATTTCATATCACTTCATAATAAGTCACATTGGTATACGTCACCATTATTATAGCATTTAAATCTTAATCAACCTCACAACCATAATCAAGACATTTCAATTCAACATTATACCACCCTATTAACCCTTAATAAGGCACACTCCAACACAATCATCATGACTTAATCACAATTAACCACAAGTTGAAATAAGGAATAAGTATTACAAAACTTACCAAGACTCCTTCATAGTTCATTATAAGGGTCTTACCATCAAACCATAACTCAACTAAATTAGTTCATCACTTTTACATAATTCAATAACCAACATGATACTAAGGCTAGAAGAACCACCACCAAAAATTTAATACTAACTCAATGCTTAAGACAATATATTTATGTCCATTATCATAACCTAGAAACTTCTCCAGATCTAGTATGGAAGACTACAATTCATCTTAATTTGTTCATTATTGGTGTAACAACATTATCTAATAGTGATTTAACTGATAATAAAGTCAATTGAAGTAATCACAACCCAATTCACATCAAAATCAAACCTAGGGTTAAGGGGTAAGGATTATAAACTTCAAATTGAAAAAAATATAACAATTTATCATAATAAAGTTAAAATAAATGTTAATATATCCATTATATCCTAAAGAAACCACAAACAACTCAGTTCATACTGTTAAATTAGTAATTGAACGAATCCCACTTGAAAACTCAACTTTTTGAAATACTTTGAAGGAGACCTTTGAGGAAAGTAGTCTCAAAGGTGAATTAGATCCCATACCTCAACATTTGATGAATATTTTATGGTTAAATTGTGTCACGACTGGAATCTAGATCCCAAATGAGACCGGCATCATTGACCTCTCACAGGTCACAGACAAGCCTATGTACGTCATCATTACTAACATTCATATAAGACATTCTACTTAAACTCATAAATTTTCACAATCAAACATCTAAAATTAAGATCATGAAATTAAAGAAATAGTTCATAGTTGCATTAAATGTGTACTTGCCAAAAGGGTACAAGTACAAAATCTGAAATGAAGTGGTAAATAAAAACTAGTGGAACATGCTCGACTAGCTAAGGCCTACATCTAACCTAGATAATAATAACAGTAGACAAATTCAAAATCATGAGGAGCTACCATGTCTGGATGAAAGCTCCACGTCCGGATAGTTGTAACATTTTACCGTACGATCTAACGTCCACCTGTTCTTGCACCTAAAAATAGATAATTGTATGGATTACTACACATTTGTACTAGGTATGGGTAGATGCAAGAACAAACCAAGGACATGCATGAGTAATTATATCTCTTTCCTAGCAACATGATTTATAGAAAGTCAAGTCACTAGACTTGCCCAATTTGGATTAGGAAAGTCAATGGACCTGCCAAATTTGGATTAGCAAAGTCATGCCATGAGTGTAACATGCATCATCAAATTTATCATTTTGCATACAACGCATAATATATTTCACATGTAATACAACGTAGTTCATATCATTCTTTCATATGCCATGAGACCTTGTAATCATGGTCTTGACATTAGGACTTCCGAAAATAAGGGCTCAACATATGGGACTTGAACAAGGGAGCCTTCTTTATCAAATACAGAGTCTTTTTCATCCATTCATACGTACTTCATTTTAATTCTTTCATATACTAGTTCAGTCACCAGTCATACCTAGGATGTAGTTTAAGAACCATATCGGGTTTGTTGTGCAATGACCAATAATAACCTAGTGTCATTACTTAAGTCTATCTCACCTCTTGATTATACTATCCTAACGCCTTTGGTATTGTTCATTTAATTATGTGCATCATTTAAGGTTGTCCTCATTCATTCTTTGGGAACTTTGGCATACATAGATCGTGTGAGCATCCTGAAATCTAGTGTCTCCCCCATACCAAAAAGAGGTGGACTCACAGGCCAAAGTAAACAAAAATATTCTAGCATACATGGGAATTGAACCCTGTTAGATCCCTATATTGGTAGTATAGGTTTGAAGACAAGGAGATATAAGGATACCCATAGCTCACATGCCGGATAGTCTCATCTCATGAGAGTTATGTGAACCTCAGCCCTTCCCGAAAGAAGTTTCATTATATTCAAATCATACATCATGGAAACATTCTTCAAGCATGAAGGCATCATATCTCATTAGATGATTTTTCATATCATCATTAGTATAAAGTATTCATTAATTTCAATACTTTCATTCGAGTGTTCATAGATACGAATCTCTTCATTAACTTTGTACTCTCATAGGTGAGTACGTTTTGGTAACATTTACTTAGGTTCATTTGAGATTACTCTCATCTTTCACATTAGCCTCTTATCATTTTGTCACCGTATTCATTAACATTAGCAATTTGATCTTCATAATTACTCACCCCTCTACATGATTTTTCATTTCATCATATGCCAATGCACTTGCCCACTTAGTGTGTTTCACACTCTTACTAAACTCTTCAAGGTTGACATCATTTCATCACATACGTATTAGGTTCACTTACTTTTAAACTGATTGTAGACTTATGAGTCAACATATACAAGCCATGAGGCTTGATTCGTAGTTTGTATAAGTGATTCATGTTTACCCAAGATTATGTGGTACAAGACTTATGCATCTTGTAGATATGCCAAGATACTGATTTTGATCTTTAGAGGAAACATTCATTAATTATTACTTACGTATGAATTAGATGTCATTACTGAATTGGGCAAGGAAACCCGACTTCGAATCCCTTGGACAACACTTAGTTAATTTTCTTTCACCTAATTTTGTATTTACATTTCGGCTTTGGGAACCCGATTTCTAATCCCCTTACGAACATTAATTTTCCATTCTTTTTTCCCTCCACTCACTTCACCTTAGGCGTTTTTAGCATTAGGGGATCCTGGATCGGACCCCCATGGAAACATTCAATTATTTCTCTTTTTACTAAGCTTTTCCATTTTGGCCGAGAGGAGGTGGGTTCCAATCCCACTCCTCTCATTAATATTTTTAATTTCTCTTCGTATCTCCTCCTTCAGACAAGAGGTGGTGGATTAAAATCCCACTCCTCCCATTATTTTTATTGTTTTAAAATTTCTCTTTACTCTCTTGTTTGGCCGAGAGGTTTGGGTTAGAATCCGACACCTCTCATTTTTTTTCAGCTTTCATGTAGTGAGTTCTTGGGTTGAATTCCCACTGACCTCACACGTTTTAAATTTAATTTTAAAATTTTTAAACCTCAAGTGTTCTGTCCGAAACTCAATCACAAGGTGCTGGAAATTTGATTAAATTTTCTAGCATTGACATAAAAACATCATACATTCGTTTTTTTGTATTTTCACTATTTGTCTAACACATTTTTAAGTGTAGATTTATTGTTGCTTTAGCTTAGATTTTTCCACTTAAGATCAGCGACCGTACACTTCATTTTAACATCACAAATTACACATCTTATGCACATCAATTCCAATCATTATACAAGCCATTTTAAGGCTTCAAAACCGAGAACAACAACATACATTTTACACATTGCAGTCATATTTGGTTTATATCATTGAACGTGCTTGTAATTTCCTAACACAAAATCACATAAAAAATGATATTTCACACTTAGATACAAGAAAACATACCAACAACATGATTTCTTACCTAGTTTAGATTAAAACGGGAAGGATAATAGGGTCAAGGAATTCGACAATAAAGTGGACAACCCTAGTTTCATATGTTGAATTTTGTAGAAAAAAACTCTCTTTGAGAAAGGATTCAAAGAGAGAAAATCCCTACCTGGTTGTAGCTTTCCACAACTTCAAAGTTCTGCCAAAATCCTCCACTAAACCTTCAACACAATCCCTCGAGAAGATTGTGTAGATTTTTTATTTCTTAAGTTAGCTTGTTTGTTGTAGTTTTTTTGGTAAGTTCTTTCAGTGTGGAGAAATTTTTTGTTGTTTTATGATCTCTTATTTTCTGTTTTTGCATCCAAAAAGAACCAAAATCCTCCACTAAACCTTCCACACAATCCATCGAGAAGATTGTGTAGATTTTTTATTTCTTAAGTTAGCTTGTTTGTTGTAGTTTTTTTGGTAAGTTCTTTCAGTGTGGAGAAATTTTTGGTTGTTTTATGATCTCTTATTTTCTGTTTTTGCATCCAAAAAGAAAGTGAAACGATATATATATATATATATATATATATATATATATGCGTGAGAGAGAGTGGTGTAAGATAGTGTCCCTTACAACTAGGACTAGTTGGCAAGACTTAGTCAAATAAATTAATAATTAATAATTAATAATTAAAAATATGATTTACTTTTTTTAAATCAGTCATTAATTATAAATTGATTAAATTATTGTAAGAAATAAATTAAATCATTTCTCCCAATTAGGTTTGAACCCGGGTGGAGCAAGATTTTGCTTATCTGGCAATTTCGGACATCTCTTCCCAAAATGCCCTTACACAATATTAATAAAATATTTGATTACATATTTAGGGTAATTACAATACTACCCTTAGTCTAGATAAATTCCATTTTACCCTTAGACCTTCCATACCTAAGATTTCACCTTCGTAATTACAATAATGAATCATACGGGCAAATCTTTATATTCGGGATCCCTACATGGCTAGACCCAATTTTTTGTAGCTTAACTTACTCCCTAAGTTAGTTGGATTGGATGTTGTAAGGGTACAAAGACCTGGTTCTACGTGTATCAATCTGTGTGAATCCGGTCTAATCGTAGGCATTCTAGACACAGTAAGCATTACTTATCTTATACATTTTTTTAGGGTTGTTACATCATCCCCCCTTAGGAACATTCGTCCCCGAATGACACTATTATCTATCTAGCACGATGCCTGTGATAACATAACATCAAAATCATGCATTGGTAACTCAACCAAGTCTGCACACAAAGTCTTACAATATACAACTATTGGGCAATCTTTGTATATACTCTTTCAGTTCTTACATTTTCTTCTAAAGGTTTACAAACCAGTCTAGGATCAAGCATAACTTGAGGAATTATATCAAGATTGAGAGCAAGCAAAGGATTTACAAAGGAAGACGTAGACCCTGGGTCATGTAAGGCATAAAAAGAAGTTGAGAGTACTTGCACCATACCTATAACGACATCATCGACCTTCTCCTACTCCTCCCTGCCCTCCAGGGGGTAGAACTTGTTCCTCTTAAGAGGCTCGGCTGCTACTGTATCTTGTGAGTTAGGCCTACGCTGAGCATTAGCTCCTTCGTGACCCCTATTTTGTGGGCAGTCCTTTAGCACGTGCCCTATATTTCAACAACCGAAGCAGACATTAGTGCCTTGTTGGGACTCTACACTTTGATCACGGCCACACTTGGCACACTCCTTTCTGGGACGCTCCACATCATCTCTATTGCTCGGGCTCTAGTATGCCTTCTATTGAACTTCTATGAAACTTAGAGTTCCCAGAACTCTGTTGCCCCTTTTTGAATCTAGGTTGTTCACGAACACCATAGTTGTTCCTTTTTCCTCCATTTGTAGGACCTGCTTAATCAGAAGGCTTAGGCCTCCTAGCATCAACAACACCCCTCCTCTTCCCCCTGTCATCTACCTTCTTGACATGCACCATCAGCCTGGAGAGGTCCATGTTATCGTGGATCATGGCACACTGACACTCCTCCTCCAGATCTCCTATGATCCTTGTGAGGAACCTGCTCAGCTCATCTCTGCTGTTAGACACTAGGGAAGTGGCATACCAGGACAGCTTAACGAACCTCAGGGAATACTCCCTGACTGTCATATATCCATGCTTCAGTTTGATAAATTCCTCAACCTTAGCTTCCCTCATTTAAATGGGGAAGAGTCTCTCCAGAAAAGTTGTCTTAAACGGCTCCCACGTGACTGAAACTCTGCCCAACGCCTGTCTATCTTGCCACATGTTGCACCAAGTCTGTGCAACATCCTTGAGATGATAGGAAGACAACTTAACATTCTCATTATCTGTGGCCCCCATGGACACAAAAATATTATGTACCTCTTCCATAAACTCTTGGGGATCCTCTGAAATTTTTGACCCTGTAAAGATAGAAGGCTTCATCCTCGTGAAGTCAGCCCTGTTATGTACCGGTGGGTCCTCCCTATGAACATTTTCTCAGTTATCCTGGGCCGTCATAGCCTGGGCCTGCATGGTGATGGACTGAGATATCTGAGCCAGCGCACAATCCTCATCTCAGCATAAGTCAACCCAGCTGGGTTATTTCACACTTAGATACCAGCAAACATACAAACAACATGATTTCTAACCTAGTTTAGATTGAAATCGGAAGGAGACTAGGGACAAGGAATTCGACAATAAAGGGGACAACCCTAGTTTCATATGTTGAATTTGGTAGAAAGAAATTTCTCTTGGAGAAAGAATTGCAAGAGAGAAAACCGATATCTGGTTATTATTTTTTACACCTTCAAAGTGCTTCCTAAATCCTCCACTATACCTTCAACACGATCCCGTCGAGAAGATTGTGTAAATTTTTCGTTCTTAAGTTAGCTTGTTTGTTTGTATTTTTTTTGTAAGTTCTTTGAGTGTAGAGAAATTTTTGGTTATTTTCTAATCTTTTGATTCTGTTTTTGCTGACAAAAAAAAGTGAAATACATATATATATATATATACATATATATATATACATACATATATACATACATAAATATATATATATATATATATATATATATATATATAAAGAGAGAGAGAGAGAGAGAAAGAGGTGTGAGAGGGATGCGTGTGAGATAGTGTCCCTTAGACTAGTTGGCAAGACATAGTAAAGTTAATTAATAAGTAATACATAAAAAATAAAATTTAATTTTTTTAATCATCCATTAATTATTCATTTATTAAATAAATCTACCTAATCAATTAAAACAAATTATATCATTGCTACCAACTAGGTTCGAATTCAGGTGGAGCAAGATTTTGCATAATGGGCGATTTTGGCCTTCTAATCTCAAAATGCCCCTCCATAATATTAATAAAATAATTAATTACATATTTAGGGTAATTAAGATACTACCCTTAGGCTGGAAAAAGATCATTTTACCCCTATACCCTCCAAACATAATATTTCCCCTTTTTAAGTCCGGTAAAGAATCATTAGGGCAAATCTCCATATTCGGGAGCCCTACATGGCTGGACCCAACCTTTACTTGCTCAAATAAATCCCCAAGTTAGTGTCTTGGATGTTGCAAGAGTTTAGAGGCATGGCTCTACACACATCAATCCGTGTGAACCCGGTCTAATCGTAGGCGTTCTATACACATTAAGCATTACTTATCTTATACATTTTTGGGGTTGCTACAAATCGTCCCTTTCAAACCCCCAAAACCTACCCCTACCTTTTCTCCAATGGTGTCTTCAAATAGAGAGAGAAAAAAGAGAGGAGGAAGAGAGTTTAACTTGTGAGTTGTGTTTCGATTAATGAGCGCTGGGGTCTTTATATTAGGGATTAATCAACTTAATTAGTTTCCCTTAAAGACCTACCATAACACCCTAACTATTAAACTAAATTAACTTAAATTGTGCAAGAAATTCGACCCTCACAGACTAGACCTTGGACAACGGGCCGTCTGTCAGTCGACGGTCACTGTGCGCTTCTGTGCTGCACAATCGTCCTTGAGTTCATTGACTGCGCATCTGAGGGCCTCCAAGATTATTGATAAGTGTGGAACGACTGTTGGCATTGACATCATCTCTCAACGCATGAGTCGTAGTTTCCCTCTCGTGGTTGCACAGTGCCTAGAGAGTGTTGCCTCCTACGTGCTAAGGTCCTTCTTCAAGGGACCATTCTTTTTCCTTGGGGAATCGTACCCAAAAGTTTTGACCACAAACTATCTTTAACACTTTTTATACACCCTTCCACCTAATTTCATGGATTTCCAATTCCTAAAAGCTAGTCAAATAGGTTAAGACACGCTAGTACCCCTTAACACTAGTTTCCGAACATCATGGACGTTTTGGTTCTTAAACTTTCTAAATGTCCTATATTCATTAACATAGGCCTTAAAACGGTGTTTATACCCCATGGTACTTATGTTATTCTTTATGACTCGTCTTGGATTTTTAAAGTTTTACATTATCCGCCCTTTAGGAACATTCGTCCCCGAATGACACTAAACTCCTTTGAAGGGAGTAATAGACTCGAGACTATAAGCCTAACTAATCAACAATATCAAATTAACATAAATCATATCATTTCAACAAGGCAATTTCAATACTCCAATTACCATACAAAAGGCTCAAACACTTCATCATGAGACATTTCCTCTTGACAACACACACGAGCTCAACATACATTACATGAGTCAACTAGCACAAAGTTCAACTTATCAATCGATCACATAACTTTTCGTTAAGACTCACCATGTCAAAATACATAACATAACTCACACAAACCAAAAAGGCAGAATTTAATGTTTCAAACGTATTATTTCGCTATAATGCAACCCAAAATGCACATTTTTGCAAAACATCACCAAAAATCATGAAAACTTCAATTCTTTTTTAAAAAGAATGATTAACCTTAATTAAAAAAAAGATGAGTGTAACAGGACTTCATGTCGGCCTCGACCTCCAATGTGGCACCCTCAACTAGGTGATTCTTCCATAACACCTTTATGGAAACCACCTTTTATTCCTTACTTCTTAATATGCCTATGAAGAATTTTAATCGAAACATCCTAATAAGGGAGGTTATCCTTGACGCCAATACCCTCAATAGGAAGAATAGACTCGTGATCACCGACACACTTTTTCAAAATAGATACATGGAAAACTGAATGAACTGAAGCCAATTCAGTTGGAAGTTTCAATTCATAGGTAACCTTACAAACCCTTTACAATATTTTATAGGGACACTCACAACGAGGAATCAACTTCCCTTTATTGACAAATCTTACCACCCCTTTTATTGGTTAAATTTGCAAATACACCTTATCACTTTATTCAAACTCCAAATATTTTCTCCTATGATCGACATAGGACTTTTGCCGACTATAGGTTGTTCGGAACCGATTCCTTATGATATGAACCGTTTCCAATGTCTTATAAACCAAATCGAGACAAAGAATTTAAAGCTCACCCATTTCAAACAACCCAATAGGAGACCTATCCTAGATGTGAATTTTGCACCCAAATCAGATTTGATGGATAATGGAATACCACGGCGACACACAATCTCATCTATGCAGATCCTAGCATAATCTTCCTTCGAATAAGTAGACCTGATGGGAATAAAGCGAGTGAACTTTCAATCTATCCACAACCACCCATATATAATCATATGATCTTTGAGTCCGGGATAAACCCACTACAAATTCAATATTTATATCTCCCCACTTCCAAGTAGGAATTCGGAACTCTTATAGTAATCCACCCGACTTTTGTTGTTTGGCTTTTACTTTTTGGCAATACGGACACGTAGCGACAAACTACACTATGTCTTTCTTCAAACCTTCCAACCATTAATTCTCCTTTAATGGTACATTTTCGTCAAACCCAGATGAATGGAATAGCGGACCTATTGGCTTATTCAAAGATCCGGCCCCTCCACCAGTCTACATTGGGAACACACAATCTCCCTTGGTACCTCAACACACTATCCACTTTTAAGTAGAATGACTCATTTAACTTACCGAGAACCGATCCTTTCAACTTAACTAATGGTTAATCAAGGTGTTAATTAGACTTCACCGCAACCACTAAAGATGACTCGAAGTTATGATGGACCATGACATCACCAATCAAGAAACCTTCCAACCTCACCCCAACAAAGCTAACCTATTAACTTCTGTCACTAAGTATTTCTTGGATTCATCAATGTGAGATACACTACCCATAGTCATACGACATAGGGCATCCACGACCTCATTAGCCTTTACGAGTTTATATAGGACACTAATATAGTAATCTTCCAGCAACTCTAACCACCTTCATTGCCGGAAGTTCAACTCCTTTTGGGTAAACACGTATTGGAGACTCTTATGGTCGGTAAGGACAACAACATGTACACCGTACAAGTAATGCCTCCATTATTTCAATGAAAACACCACGGTCAATAACTCAAGGTCATGAGTGGGATAGTTTCTCTCATGTACCTTAAATTGCGTTGAAGCCTTGGCTATCACCTTCGTATGTTGCATAAGCACACACCCGAACCAACATGAGATACATCACAATATATAACAAACCCCTTTGTACCCTCCAATAAGATCAACAATGGAGCAAAGTAAGACTATATTTCAATAATTGGAATCATTTTTGGTAAAAGTAGTCAAGGGATGAAAAGCAATCTATGAACCATTTGTAATAACCCGCTAAACCCAATAAACTCCTAATGTTCGTTGGAGTCAATGGTCTAGGACAATTTTTCACCGCCTCCGTTTTCCTTGGTTTTAACTCAACTCCTTCACTAGAGATGATATGCTTAAAAAATTCCACTTACCAACCAAAACTCACACTTGATATATTTGGCAAGGAATTGATGTTCGTTGAGGGTTTTGAATACTACCTTCATATGACCCATATGATCACACTCATTCTACGAATATACCAATATATCATCAATGAACACAATAACAAATGAATCTAGGGTAACTTCAAAACATCATATTTATTAGATCCATAAATGCAACCGGAGCATTAGTGAGACCGAAAGACATTACCAAGAACTCATAGTGCCCATACCTAGTTCAAAAGGTCGTCTTTGGTACATCCTCACCCCTAACCATAAGTTGGTGATACCCCGATCTCAAGTCAATTTCTGAGAAGTATCTCTTCCCTTGGAGTTTATCAAATAAGTCATCAATCCGAAAGAGAAGATACTCATTCTTAAAGATGACCTTGTTGAGTTGGTGGTAATCAAAACACATTCTCAAGGATCAATCCTTCTTCTTTACAAACAACACCGGAGCACCCCATGGCAAAATATTAGGCCTTATAAAGCCCTTGTATAGCATATCCTTAAGTTGAACCTTCAGCTCCTTCAATTTATCTGGAGCCATCCTATAAGGAGGAATTTAAATGGAATTCATTTCATGTAGAAAATCAATACCAAGATCAATTTCCTGTTTTGGAGAAATACTGAGAAGTTCATTAGGGAAATCCGTCCGAAATTCACTCACTATGGGGACCGACTCAAAAGAAGGAATTTCGAAATCTAAATCTTAGACTCTTACTATGTGATGTAGAAAAGTGTTTGAGATCATTTTGCATGCTTTTAGACAAGAGATAATATGACCTCTAGGAATAGAACTTCCCCCTTTTCCACCCAACAACGTGTTCATTTTGAAAGTTAAACCTCACCACTCTTATCCTAAAATAAATGGAGGCAAAACATGATTGAAACCAATCCATACCCAATACAATATCAAAATTAAGCATATAAAGTTCTACTAGGTCAATATGAGAAAATCTATTAGGCAATGTTACAGGATAATCTTTATATACACTTTTTCCAATAACCGACTCACCCACAAGTGTAGACACTATAAAAGGTTAATGAAAATGTTGGGAAAAACTTCAAAATTTTTAGATACAAGAGGTGTAACAAATGATAAAGTTGCCCCGGGATCAAGTAAGGCATATACATCAATAGAAAAAACTTTCAACATACCGGTTACTACATCAGGAAAAGTCTATTGCTCACCCCAAGAGCGGAGAGCATTGAAACGGTTATTTTTTGGGGCTTCATTTGAACCACTTGCTTAAGGTTTACCACTACCCTTGTCTTGAATCCTCATATTTGTGCAATCTCTAACCTTGCGCCTACTTTTACAACAACCAAAACAATTGTACGCTCCCTTAAGAAAATCACCATAGTTCTTCTTGCCACACTTTCCACAAGTTAACTTCTCGATTGGTGAATTAGTACCTTTTTCCTTATTGAACTTAGGGTTCGACACCCTATCACCACTAGACTTTGGGAACATGGAAGGGACTTGACTTGAAACCCTCTTCTTAAATCTAGGCTTGTCTTGTATCTCAATCCTATTATTTGAAGAACCTCAATCAGTAGATCTTTTCCTCTCTGATCCCTACTCTTTCTTCTATCGCTTGCCTCCTATACATGCTTGGCATGCACCATAAGATGAGAAATGTTCATGTTGTCATGTAGCATAGCCAGATGACACACCTCTTGTAAATCACCTTACACCCCGTCATAAAGCGGCTCATTTCATCTCTAGAATCGGAAACCAAAGAAGGAGCATATTTAGACAACATAGTGAATTTCAAAGATTATTCATGAAAACTCATACCTCCTAGGAGAAGGTTGATGACCTCCACAACTTTAGCCTCCCTCATATCTCTCGGAAAGAACCAATCAAGAAAATCCTTCTTGAAGATATCCCAAGTCAAAGGACAACCTCTCAAGGGCTTGTTATCCCTCCATTGCACAAACCATGTTTGAGCCACGTCCTTGAATTGATTAGTGGACAACTCGGACTTTTCACTTACGGATAACCCCATAGCCAATAGTATCTTATAGACTTCATCGATGAAATATTGGGGGTCTTCCTCAACCTTTGATCCCTAGAATGTAGGAGGGTTCATTCGAGTGATGTCCATTTAACGGGAAGACATAGTAGTGACTTATTCATGAAGGCGGGGTACAACCTCCCGGTTTAGTTGGGCCGTCATTGTCTGGACTTGAGGCATGGACGCTTGTGATTGAGTGGTAATACCTTGGGCCATTTGAAAAAGAGCGGTCCTTATATTCTTATCCATCAAAGGAGGAGGATGGGTCAGTGCTTGCTCCATGTTAGTATTTTCTTCAATTGGAGGAACTTGATCACTATGGAGAGGACTCCTGCATTACCAATTTCCTCTTCATGTCTACGTGCTGCGTTCATTTGAGTGTTCATTCTCCTTATAAGCACAACAATACGATTATATGCAAAAGCAAGTATAATCAAATGGCACGATGTAGGATTTACAAGAAAGAGAGTGACGCCTAGGCATCACATAGATTCCTACTCATAAGTGTGACACGCTTCACAATGATGAATATAAACCTACAGAGATTTGGTAGAGGGAGAGAAATAACTCAACGATATTCTACTCACCATAATGTTTCTTTCCACATTTGGCACAAGAAGGTTTGACCTTTTGAGAACAACCTCCTTTCTCCAATTTCACCTTAGCACTCTTAGGTTCTTCTTGAGTTTGAGACCTCTTCGTAAACCTAGTTTTCTCTTGATCACTAGCATCACACCTTTTCAAGTTTTTAGCCATTCTCCTATGTTTAGACTCTTCAATTAATTGTGCATACACCATGAGTGTAGCTAGGGTCATATCATCATGTATCATAGCGTATGCCATTTCTCCATCACTAAATCGGCTATTCCCATCACAAAACAACTCATTTCATCTTGTGGATTAAAAACAAGAGAAGGGTCATGCCTAGAAAAAGTTGAGAATTTCAAAGAGTAAAAACTCAACACTCGTATTTCCTTCCTTGAGATTTATAAACTCCTCCACTCTAACTTCTCTTTTCTCCCGGGGAAAGTACTTACCAAGAAAACCTTTCTTAAATTCTTACCACTCAATGAGACCCGATTCCTCTGGCCACTTATCCTTCCATTGAGTGTTGTGAAACATCCCTCCATTGACAGGAATCAAACTCCTCCTTCTCCTTAGATGTAACTCCCATAGAACTCAACACCTTATACACCCCATCAAGAAACTCTTGTAGATCCCCCCCTCCACCTTTGAGAGATTAAATATAGGAGGATTCATCCTCACTAACTCTCTAAAACATGAAGTCATAGTGATCTCCACCACATTCGCCCTAGGCAGCATACTCAAATTCACTTGAGTAGTTACTGCTCGGGCTAAAGCAAGCAAAGCCTCTCTAATCCCTTGATTAGTCAAATCCAAATGAACCACCGAAAGCCAATTACATCCTTCCACATTAGGAATATGATCACCTTGGGGAGGAACTAGAGCAACTTGGACACCTTGCCCTTCTGGAGCAACTTGCTCAACTAGAGGATGCACCACCTTATTCATCCTCTCCTCTTCCAACCTTCTATCGACCATCCTTCTATTATTCCTACATGAAATAGGAGTAGAAAAGAAGGGAAACTCTATCGTCTTATAGAGTGTCGCCCATAGATGTGTCGCGACTCACATTGATTGTCAAGACTCTAGCAGACGTGACTTCATGAGACTCTTCAATATGTAATACTACATTCCCAAACCTATGTTGTCATACAAAGATTGTCACATCCTAGAAATTAGGGGAAATATTTAATTGGAATCGGCATACTTGACCTCTCGAATGTCTTGTATAAGCCCTTTCATATCATTCATCGCATAAACATAGTGAAAAGTAGTGTAGAATTAGGACATTGCACAAAACATAAGTGTCTTTGAAAATCTCTTCCATATAAAAGCATTGGATATACTAAGTCTCAATCTCATCATCATAAGACACAAGAATACTTGGTACACGACCCATACTTCAAAGTACGAATATAGAAATACTTAGTCTATCACAATACTTCAATAAGAAACATAAAATACATATATGTCCTCGAGTCAAATGAGGACATACTTCAAACTTCTTTTGAACGATGCTACGTTCCAAGTCTTCTATCCCAAAAGCTCCTCACCTACCAAGAACTATATAGATAGATAAAAGCATGGATTTAGTACAACCACTTGTACTAAGTATTGCATTATGCATATCAATAATGAAAATGGAATTTTATTGAAATATACATCGTTTCTTTTAAAAATCATATTATAATTATAAGGACAACATTTAAACACTTAAAAACACATAACATAACCTTTAAACTAAAAACCATAATTTTAGAACCCAGTTTACAGTGAGTCCAATTCACTGTACAATGAAGTAGCACATTGTTATAGTGAATTCACTTCGTTTTTACATTAAACAGTTTCTAGCATGTTGTTATCCCACTCAAATCTATTCTAAGATTCACTTAAGTCACACAAAGAGAAATCGCCTATACAGCCTCTCTAAATGTTCCTAAAAGACCCTTAAGATTACTTATAATGAGACACATACACACTTACAAAGCATCAATATCAAGGTAAGATTCTTCTACCAAAGGTGACTCAAAGTGTCACTTGAGGGAGTTGTGAAGGGACCTCCCATAACATCCCTTACACACATACTTAAGAGATGCTATAGACTCCCTAGAATAGAATAATTCTCACTTAACACACCAAGACATAGATGATATGACATTCTCCTTGCGAAGGCTATCAAAAGACCTACTTAAGTAAACTAAGAAGATAACGTCCATGATTGACGTCTTCAACATTACATATATAGTCCTTAAGACTACCCAAGGCTTAGATAATGACCACAACACCAACATATTCCCTAACTAGATTCATCCTCAAGACTTCCAAAGATAAGACATGAACAGATTATCTCTTATGCCCTCTTCATACTTTAGATAAGGAATCCTTACGTCACTTTAGACTAGGTACTTAATCATTTATATAATTTTTAACACAAATCCTTAGTTCATTAGTTCATTAAGAGTCTCATACATCACATACATTTAAGTAATGGTCTTAGACAAGACCTAGGAACTCCAAGTAACATCTTCAAAGTCTATTGTGCAATATCTAGATAGCATCCCATACCACCACCTTAACCTAATAAACTTCTCTTATTCTAATAGGTATTCCGTATGATGAGAATAGGCAATAACCGACATAGACCATGATAGGAAGACATGGAATCCGGATTTCTCTCCTACTACCTTGAGTTTGTTTTACTTTCCCAAGGTAGAACTTAGACACATCCCATGTAGGCACATTGTTAAGAAATATTAAAGACATACATTGCAATATATTCTTACTCTTTAACTAGAACTACATCCCCTTACCATACTCACTCAGTGCTAGCCTTCTTTCACATTGAGTAATTCACGCATTAGGTTCACATAAAAGGGTCCATAACAAGTTCATAACCCAATTACATTTACCCTACCAAAAAAGGTCCACTAGGGAAACCTTACAATGGCGACAAGAATCTTATGATGACTTCAACGATCTTAATAGTACTTCTAAGTCAAGGTTTTCACATAAAAGACTCTCTTAAGTTCATTTAAGGTCACATGCCATTCACATATTCAAGACTAAGAGTTCTAACACCCTAAATAAAGACATCATATATTCCTAATCATGCATACATCAAGCAAGGGACACAATTCAACTAAGATAAGGCACTACATACTTCACTTTTAACTCATTATGCAAGTCATACTAGAATCACCTAAGATCATATCTAACATCTCAAGTCATACTATATACTATCATAAAATCACCAATGTAACAAATATATACTCATATAATCAAGTAGGAATAACCAAAACCCAACCCTAAGACTATACATATAAGGTGAAAGTCGTAGCCTAACATGATCACCTGAGACAACATTAATAAAAGAAAACACATATGACTTGACATGTACATATGTATGTCGTGCTTCGCATAATAAAACTACATAATTAGTCATATTACTTCAAATTATTTCCGACAAGGCCATGATCATCATATTGAATAAAATAACGCAGACAAGGCCATATCAATTTCAAGTAAAGTACATAACACAACCACTATAAGTGGATCATACCAATCACAATAGAATCGAAGTATAAATAACATCATATTAAATTAAATAGGGCAGCATAGACCAACATCATCCTCAACACTTCAATCCAAAGTTAAATTACTCAATTCGATAACACAAGACCCTTACCTCAAGACCATAACTAACAATTCGACATACAAACTACAATATTCAAATAAATAGGTCAAATCAATGTAAATTCATCAATCTAATACAACCTATATATTATTTTACTACAATTATTACGTAAATGAATAGACCACAAAAAACTACCTAAGAACTCATCGACATTAAATCAATATCAAGTAACTCACAACTTAGTAAAAAATAAGGGTTTATCCAATTCGTGGGTTCATAGATAATTTAGGTTAAAATCATAAATAAAACACCAATATAATCCATAATATACGTTAGAAATCAATTGATGCAAGAACCCATGGTACAATCATGAAATTGGACAATTAAACTATGAAAACATAGAAAACATCTTCAAAATTGTGCTCCATGATGAAACAAGTTTCAAGGATCAAAAGTCATACCTTGATGAATCTAATAATTCACTTTGATGAAGAATTTCCACTTAAAAAGTCACACCAAGCTGTTCCTTGATTTTGAACTTCAATGGAGTCTTTGGGAATTCTTAAAGGATTTCGGGGTTTTGATTTGGAAGAATAAAATATTCTAAGTGTTTAACACTTATATACTAATAAACATCCAATACTCTTATATAGAAGTGGGGTGGAATTAAAATATCACTTCTAACTTAATAGTAAGACAGCATGCAGGACATAGTGACCATCGATGGTCGCCCATCGACGGGGCGTAGGTCCACTTACGTGTCATCCTGGCCTTCATTGATGGGTTCAGAGACATGGAAATGGAAGATTTACTCTCTAGTCTAAGTAATTAAAGACGCCCACTACCTATGGGGCGTCGACCAGGCCACCGTCCGGCGATTTCTATCCGTAGGTGGACTACCTTTGAGCAATTCAGGCCACCAAGATGGATCCTTCCTCAAGGATACAAATGGTTGGTCCTTGGGGCTGTTTGCCCAGATGTTTCAAACTGAAACATGATCTTCGACAAGTTTAACACCTCTCAACTGAAATTTCATCCAAAACGAACATATAAAACTCAATGAAACATGCGTAGACACAACATGTCATTTCAAGGAACATCTTTTGAACGTCATGGACATTTTTGGATGTTTTACATCAAAAATCCACGAAACTCAATGCACTGCCAATAAATTCTATATTTACACATTTAAGGACATTAAAGCCTCATGAATAACATAAACACACATAGAACCACATATGAGGAACCTAGGTGACTTAGTCATCGAACTTCTTGGTCGTCCCTTGACGTTTGACTTCCAATGCACCTAATATTTTAGCTACTGCCCCTATACCATATATGAGACCTATATAAGACCTTAGACCATAGAGATCAAAATGTTAGGATCTAGTTTACCTAAATCATTTTCCGGGTCTTTCAATACTTATGAGTAATCTAATCAACCATGTGCATGTTCATTATATACATATCATATATCATAATAACATAAACATATATAAGAAATCAACCTAAAACTCCCCTCAAGGCTAACTAGTGCAATGCTTAGGTAGAGTCCCATATCCCTACCTAGACTAAGCTAGAACCCCTTAGGTTATCCTTGTTAGAGTTAAGTCCTTTAATTCAATTTACGTTTTGGGACCATCTTGACCTAACCGACATAGACCGAAAGAGCTAGTGTGAAATCCGGTGTCATAAAACCTTTCAACAAAAGAAGGCGGACTACTTGCCAAGGTAGTACCCAAAATATAAAGCATAGAAGCTACGTGGATCCACTAGCTAGTATTCCTATGGGGGAAACATAGTTCAAGAACTAGGATATATAATTAGGACCCTCTTAATTCTCTATGCATTATGGTTTCCAATCTCAAGAATAATTGAGTTCTCTTACCTTCCTTATGTGGGAAGGGACACTCCTCAATCTAGTTCACTCGGTGCTAACCTAGAGTCCCTTTCAGAAATGTATGTAAACCATTAATTATAAATCATATCTTAGTTCAAGTCATAGGGTCTACACCTTGCATAATCATCATCATTAATAGCTCAATAAAAGTTGTATGAGTATAAATTCTTTCATCACAATTTATATAGTTGAGGTTAACACATTACATATCATTTCATAATAAGGCACCTTTGTATACATAAACATAATTGAATAAAAAAAATGTTAATAAGTCTAGAAGAATTACTACGCAATAATTCAATACTAATAGAAAGCTTAAGACAAGATAATTAGGTCAATTATAATAATCTAGATCACTTCCCAAGAACTAGTATGAAATACTACCTCAACATTTGATGAAGATTTGATGGCGAAATCTTCCCTTTAGAGTCCCCAAAATCTCCCTCTAGCTTGTCTTCAATGATGTCTTCACAAATAGGAGAAAGAAGATAGAAGGAAGAGAGTTTATTTTGTGAGTTGTGTTTAGCTTAATGAGGATTGGGGTCTTTATATAGGGTCTTAATCAACTTAATTTTATTCCCTTAAACCCCTAATAATTAATTACCCCCCTAACTAATCAAATTAATCTAACTTAAATTGTGCAGGAAACTCAACCCTCACAGACGAGACCCCGACAACGCGCAGTCTATGAGTCGACAGTCACCGTGACCTTTTGTACTGCACAACCGTCGTAATATTCAGAGACTGTGCATCTGAGGAACTTCAAAATTTTTGTTAGGTGTGGGACAACGTTTGGCATCAACGCCCCATCGATCCACACACGAGCCGTCGTTGCCCTCTCGTGGTTGCACACTGCCTAAGCAGTGTTGCCTCCTATGTCCTAGGGTTTTCCTCAAGGACCAATGTTGGTCCTTGGGGAGTCGTACCCGGATGTTTTGACCAAAAACGATCTTCAACAGTTTTTATACACCCTTCCACCTAATTTCATGTATTTACGACTCCTAAAAGCTAGTAAAATAGTAAAAGGCATGCTAGTACCCCTCAACACTAGTTTTCTAATGTCATGGACGTTCTTGGACGTTTGGTTCCTAAATTTCTTATATTCATTAATATAGGCCTTAAAAAAGTGTTTCGACCCCATGATACCTATGTTAGGTTTTAAGGATCGTCTTCAATTTTCGAAGTTTACACCTAATTCTAAAGGAGTGAACTTCAAAGACCAAGCAAAGAGGAAGTGAACTCATGTTCGTAGGACTTTCCCTAACTACGGAATATCCTAAGACTCACAAAGTTAAGACATGAAGTACGCATATGCCTCCTCCAATACACAACAAAGTGATCCTCAAGACTACCCCATTTTGACTTACTAAGCTCGGGAGAACAAGCCCCCACTCAATGACAAGACATTAGAAGAACACCCAAAAAACCAACCAGGACTTCCCTTTCGGAATGCCTTAGTGCAATGAGTGGATTTCGTCCCATACCACAACCTACCCTAAGTAGGAAACTCTTCTAGAAGAGGTGGCACCAAGACCCCCCTTTCGGATGGTCTACTTAAAGTGGATTGATAGCATCCCATTCAACTACCTACCATAATTTGTACATTCTTTCGTGAGACTTAGTTCATTTAATTCACATAAAGCTCACAAAGATTCTCCTTTCGGAATGCCTACCTAGTGAAATGGAAAAATAGCGTCTCATTCCCCTACTTACCCTAAGTAGTACAGTCTTTTACCAAACTTAGCATTTTTATTTCTTTTTGTGGGAGGTTAGCTTAATCGACATATACCATGAAAGCTAGACATAACATTCAATCCCGATAGTTACCCATATGGATAAGGGATCCTCCCTTTCCTAGAGTAAGGTTTTTCTCTTAACTATTATGCAAGACTCTTAATTATTACCAAAAAACCAAGGATTTGGTCTCAAGCTTGAATAAGAACAAAAATGAAAGATGAGGATATCAACTACCTTTCTACTAACTCGTTCTCCCCCACTTAGGGTAATGATATCTTCAAGATCTGATACCTCAAAGAACCATTACACCTCTCACAAGGTAGGAACTCACACTACTTTTAACTCATGCACAGCAAAACTAAAATCAACTTTACAAGTAAAGCATAACTATTTATTTTAGGATTCAAGCCCTGACAAACCTTCTTAAACACCACCTTATTCAACACTTAGGAACCACTAAAGTCAATCTCATTGAACAACAATCCCTTACTAGGTATTCCACCACATTTCCACCTTAGTGTAAGCCTACACAAAAATCACAAAACAACTATTAAAACACTAACCAGACAAGAAGGTTACCCTCTAATCCTTCAAAATCTCCACATCCTCTGAACATTCGTTAAATTTGTACCTTAAAGCATTTCTACAATCACTGGACTTAATCACAAGATAACTCATTTGCTCTCAAAAATACTTTATTCAATAATTATAATTCTTACCATGATTAGAACTACATCACCACAAAGTTTCTCATCACAACACTTACAATATCATAAATCATACCTAGCCATAAATGGCATCACATGACAATTTTCAAAACATACCTTCATATCTACAATTCTAGTTAAAAAACCATTATAACATCAAAATTCACTTTTTCTCTCCCACAAACATAGAAACATCTGCCCTTCTATGAAATCACACCTAAAAGACCACCGGACAAGGGAGCGTAAGATAGAGAATCCTTATGGAGTTAAGTTCTATGGCACGATTCAATAATAATGAAGGAAGTGAAAATCTATCTTCCTATAGTCTCTTGTCCATGGATGTGTCACGACTCACACCAATGACCAAGATACTACTAGATGTTGCTTGTAAGACTTTTGGACCCTAAAATATTTCCCATAACCTTATGCTCTGATACCAAGTCTGTCACAACCTGAAAGCACCCCCTAGAAGTTAGGGAGGACCCTTGGGTCATGACCGGGAGTACTTGACCTTTGGGGTCTAATACAAGCCCTTTAACTATCGTTCATTACATAAGACATGAAAAGTAGATTTTAAACTTTTCATGATAATAAATATAAAAAGGAAATTTTTAATAAATATTTAGAAAATGTCATCGTCATAATCAAACTTAAATACACCACATAAATAACATAAGGACACGACCCTTTACATTTGAAACAAATATATAATAACAACTTATACAAAACTAAACTAATCAAGAATTTGCCCTCGAATATATGAGGGCATACTTTGTCTTGAGAGAATCAAATACCAAACTTTCCTGCTAAACATCAACCTTGCATCCAAAACCTATACTTATACAGTATAGAAAAGTATAGGGTTAGTATAAAACAACGTACTAAATATGGCATATGCAAAACATGCAAAAAGAGACAATTTTGTAAAAACATATTTTTATGCCAATTGATTAAACACTCATGAATATAGAAGTAAAACAACATCATAATCATCATTTAACACTAAGAGAAGAATTTCTATAATATTAGCAAAAGAAACCACTTTACTATAAACATTCAAAATATTACACAGAATTCATTTTAACCTTTACAATGAACTACCCTAATTCTAAATGAGTGAACTTCCAAGGACAAGCAAAGAGGAAGTGAACTCGTTTTCATAGGAGTTTTCTTAGCTAACTATTATCCTAAGAATCACCAAGATAAGACATGAAGGAAGTACGAATATGCCTCCTTCAATACACACTTGAGCGATCCTTAAGGCTGCCCCTTTTTTGACTTACTCACCTCATGAGAACAAGCCCCACTCAATGATAAGACATTAGAAGAACACCTAAACAAACCACTAAGACTTCCCTTTCGGAATTCCTACTTAGTGCGATGAGTAAATGGTATCCAATACTATCACCTACCGTAACTAGGTTACTCTTTTAGATGGCTTGGAACCAAGACTCCCCTTTTGGAAGGTATACTTAGTGCAATAAATAGATAGTGTCCCATTCTACTACCTACCATGAGTAGTATGTTATTTTAGGGGACTTAGTTCATTCAATTCACATAAAACTAACAAAGACTTCCCTTTCGTAAGACTAACTAGTGAAATGGATAAATAGCGTCCTATTCCACTACTTACCCTAAGTAGTACACTCTTTTAGAACACTTGGAATTTTCATTTTTTTTGTGGGAGGTTAGCTGAACCGACATATACCATCAGATATAGAATTGCAATCACCGATATTAACCCGTATCGGATGAGGTATCCTCACTTGCCTAGAGTAAGGTGTCCCACCCGGGTCCTCGATCGTAGATGAGTACGACGTCATTAACCTCTCAGAGGTCACAGACAAACATCTTCTTATCTTTCATAACAATTATACAAATAAATTTAGCAGAAAATTTAAAAATTCTTAACTTACTAAAGTGTACTTAGATTATATATAATTTCTTCATAAGAGAGATATACTAATATCTCAAACTAAACAGCCATCTATGATTGATTGAACAATTTAAATGAAGAATTCATAATATTATTAATAGTTCCCAAAACAGACATAATATAAAATCTTGAACAAATGTTTGGAAGGAAACTCTAGGGAAAACATCCACAAGATATGTCTAATCTACTAAAGCTAAAATATAAATCGTAGGAATCCTCTAACTCAAGGGACCTACCAATGTCTGGAGGTACTAAGCCAAACAGCTTCAAGAGTTCTTAAATCTTCTTCAAGGACATGTTCATATCAAAATAGTAATAGTTTATGGGTTAGTACACACTTGTGCTAAGTATGGGTGTACACACATAAACACAAAAGTACTATGCATGATCAAGGAAAGGTCTTCTTATAGCAAGATGTCATTTTTTGAAAGTGAAGTCACTTGACTTTCCTAATTAGTTATTTATTAATCATACTATGAATATGAAATATTTTCATGAATTTAAAGCACACAACTCATTTTATATGTGAACACATGACCTTGGGATCATGAACATAATTTTAGAACAACTCGAGCAAAATTTTATATTTTTTCTCACGCTTAGGCCGAGCACTCCTCTCCCCAGACAAGTTTATTTTAAGTCTTTTCTTGTTGTTGTTGTGTAGTTCAATGATCTCCTTTGATCCTATGTTTTACTTACAAGTGCAATGATTCATTGTAGTCCCATTCTTACAATGAATCAAGTAAGTAATCCAAAATACTAAGTAAATCATTTGACTCCCTTGTTACAAGTTATTTTTTCCATTCTTGTTAAATAAGGCATGGAGTCTTTATAAGACAATATTTATAAGCTATGCTTATTATTTCATCATTTACATAATATAAAGATTATTGGCTATGCCAATTATTTTATCATTTGCATGGTATAAAGATTATTGGCTATGCCCATTATTTGATCATTTGCATGATATAAAGATTATGGGGCATTGATTAGCCATTATGTTTTAATCCCTTTATTGGCACAAGACAATAACTCTTAAAACATCATTCTTATCAAACACAGGTGATTTGATTTACTTATGCTTTTGCTTACATAGTTCACTTTGAACTTACGTATCTTCTTCTTTGATCTCATGTTTACTTTGAACATACTTACCTTTACTTATTTCTTTCTTACTTTCTTTAAGAAATCTTTAGCATTAAGATGATATAGGTCATGTGAGCTAACATGAAATCTAGCGTCTTCCCCACACTGAAAAGAGGTGGTTCACCGGCTAAAGTGAAACTGAATACTAGCATTTAACTGACATAGATCATGTGAGCGAAAATTAAATGGAGTGTCTTCCCCACACTGAAAAGAGGTGGTTCACCGGCAAAAGTGAAACAAAATATTTCCTACTTTTCTTAGGTTGATCCACTATCTAGAAACCTATGCTTGCAACATAGTTGAAAGAATAGGATATTTTTGAGACATTTATCCACCTTGTTGGTAGTCTTATCTCATGAAACTTACATGTGATTGCACAAGCTCATTGCTAGTCTATCGGTGCTTTGCTGAATTTTTCATACGTTAAAATTTTTACAGTTGACTCATACATTATTGAAGCTTTCTTCGAGTATAAGGTATTCTTATCTCAATGGATGACTTGTCATA
Source organism: Solanum lycopersicum (assembly GCF_036512215.1). NCBI lineage: Eukaryota > Viridiplantae > Streptophyta > Magnoliopsida > Solanales > Solanaceae > Solanum > Solanum lycopersicum. The sequence goes on from NC_090808.1 coordinate 40,410,710, forward strand.
CCTTTCTTTACTTGATGAATGTGAACTTGAATCTTACATTATCATTATGGTGTGAATGATACTTGTCTCATGATTTCTAACACCCTCTTATGTGAGTATCTTTAACATAATTGATTAGGTGCAAGTGAGAGTTGTCTCACTTTCTTTAACACCCTATTCTAGGTCAACTTCATGACTCATAAGCTTTTATATTATTTTATTACTCACTTTATCTTGTTCAAAATTATTTGGTAGTCTTGTACAATTCTTTATGAAAGCTCCAAGGACTTATTCAATTTCCTACTATGTTCACAAGTTCATTTATATAGGGTATGCTGGGACTTGTCCCTATAATTTGCATACCCTGGGTTATGATTTCATTTAGTTGCACCTTGTCAAGTAATTCTAAAATATGTATTAGGCCTTACAAGAAAATTATAATATAGATTGGCCATATAAGATTGGTATAGCTTTGTCAATGGCCAACTCTATTACATATTTTGGAAATAATATGGTAAGCAAATTTACTGGCATAAACAAAACATTCACTAAACACTGGTCATGAGAATATCATTATCATAGTCAATTAACCTCATGTATACACTATAGTGATCTCATCATTTTAAACAAGCTAACGTCTAACAATTTTAGCTTCTCAAACATCATTGGGCATTACAACATTCTTATCTAATGTAAATGATACTCTAATCATATGGATCTAACTTATAGGTCTCATTCGACATTATTAATTCATAGAAAACTATACATAATGATTAGTTATCACCACATACAAAGAACATGCTCGATATTTTTCATTATACATACTTCTCGAATCTGAAGTAGGGAGAGCAAGGGAGATGAACATTCCATTCATTGGGAACAACCCTAGGTTTGATTTTCTTGAATTTAAAAATGTTTGAAAGGCGTATTGGAGAAAGGAATCCAAGATAGACAACCCTTACCTTACTGTAGAAATTAATCTATGAAGATCACCCCGTACATTGCAAGAAAGATCTGAAGAACTTCCTTGAAATCACCTAAGGAGAATTGTACACTGTTTTTCTGACATTTGTTACTATTTTTGAGTTGTGAGGTTTCTTACCTAGTTAAACGTGAGTATAAGTCAATGGAACTTGAATATTGACTAGTTAAACTTAGGCTAGTTAACTTAATTAAATAATAAATTATCTAATTACAAAAATGCCCCTCCTAAATTTACTAAAAATAGGAGAGCATTTGACCTAGCCAAATTTTAAATATTTTCTAATGGTTCAAGCTTTTACTAGGAATTTAAATTAATTAATTAAGTTGGTAATTTAATTAATTAAGTGACCTAGGGTAATTAATCAAGTACCCCTAAGTCACTAGGACCATAACAAACCTCTTTGGACCATCCTAGGTTAGGTACTAGGATGTTTCTTTAATTAGTTACCTGGCTAGTATCACCCGATTATATTTTAGGATTTCGGGTACACTAGTTAGTTTATTATTGTTACTACTAGGTTAGTTAGATAGTTAGGTAAATTGGTTAAAAATCTTGGCCCACATGGCTTTACCTGTGCACGTGCCAGCCCCCTAACCGCCCTAACCGAATTCGGTAGGGCTTGGGGCTTGGTCTCTTGGCGGTTAGCACATATGCTCGCACATGTGCTGCTGAACTCTTCTTGTTAACTTCCTATCAACTTCTTATCCCAAGGATCGTCATTATGTCCTTGGTCACTGCATAATCTTCATGATCATTTTAAATTAACATATGCCATGGTACCTAGTCTTGACACTTTGATGCCTTGTACCTAATATGTGTAAGCTATGAAATAAAAACTTTTAGATTAGGGTCTTCATTGCTGGTACATTTACTAAACAATCTTCCATTGGAGCATTTGAACATCAAATTATATCTTCATACTTTAAAATTGGCTATATTTGTTAAGCCAATATTTTCTAACATGCCCAATAAAACTCATTATTGGGTATTTAATGCCTATGTACCCCAATACATATTCTTAAAACCTTATATATCCTTCACAAGACAAGTAAATTTTATGGAATGTTACATAAGGTCGTACACTTAGATTTTCCATGGCTTGCCCAATAGCTACACCTATGATGGAGCATTGTTAATGGATAAAGAGATTGATACTAAGGAACTCATTCTCTACTAATGAGGAGTACTCATCTCAAGTGGTATATTGGAATACAACATCTCAACTCATCAAGTGTAACAACCTCTTCTTCATTTCCTCTCGGTGAAAGGCATAACTTCCGATAGATTCTAAACATTATAAACTATAGGTTAAGGATCAATAGAGAACACCACATCTCAACTCATGAAGGGAATACATCATCCAACCTATGTTAGAAAGCTCTTAGGATGTAGTGGGGTTTCTACTAAACATTTCATTTAAAATCACAAAGAATGTTCACCCAAGATCCTCTTTTGACTTAACTTCATTCTTTCATTCAAGTGTGAGTGTGTGTGTGTGTACATGTGAGCAAACCTTGCATATAAACATCATTTCAATTACATTTAACTTCTATACAATCTTAGACCTCCATTCATCACATCACACACTTTAAATGCTTCACAAAATCATATAATTCATTTAGACATAATCCTTAGCATACTTCTCATAACAAGCTTCATGAAACAAAATAATAAGAATAACTTCATTTAAGCATACTCTCTAGCATAGTTCACATAATAGCTTCCTAAGGAATATTTAACAAGATTAAAATTAGTATAATCTTAACTCACATAACAAGCCTTCATGGCCTCACTCACAATAAGCAAGTAACTTCACATTCACATCGTTCAAGTAAACATAGCCACCTAGAAGGTGGATTATACCACTCAAGAGCATTTTAAAAATAAGGTTAAACAACACAACCAACTTATCCTTTAATACAATAATTCATCACCAAGAAAATTCTAATCAATATTTCATCACAATATAGCCCTTTGGGCAGTAGGTAAACAACAATATCATCCATAAGAAACGAAAGCTCAAAGACTACCAATTCATGCTCATTTAACTCATTTCTTAATCCAAAATTTGATGAAAAGATTTATAATGATATCATTGTAGTTTTAGAATTAAAATAACCAACTAATCTTATAAATATTATATTTGAATCATTTGAAACATTTTCATGCAATACCATATTTAGAGTTGAAGATAGAAGAAACTGGGGTTGAAAACAGTTTTTGAAATCTTATAGAAAAGGGGATCCTTGAATGAAAGAGTGTTCAAATATTGATATCATACCTTAGATAATATGTACCCCAATGTTTTTTTATTAACCAACGCCCACCAACATCCCTCCTAGTCCCTTCTTGACTTCTTGTTTCCACGGATACTTGAGAGAGTCTTCTAAGAGGGAGGGGTTTTATGTTTTAGGAAGAGGAGTCTAAAATTAGATCATATGACTTAAAAAACTTTAAAATATCTTAATAACCCTAAAAAATTAATTCCTTGGTTCATAAAATACTTGGGGTGAATTTATCAAGCACCCTAAACCTTCACAGAAAGGACAACTTTTGGTAGGCTCAGAGACGATACCTAACCAACGAACCATTTGTCCATCAACAGACCGTTGGTGGGGTCTCAAGGGTTGAAACTTATCTCATTTTGGATCATGTCTAACAAAAACTTCAGGTCGAATAGAAGAGGCTAGTCGACGGCCTGCTGGTTGAACCACTGGCCTTTAATTGCCCTCGTTCGTGGACAATGCCAAAGCAGTTTGGTCCTTTTCTTGGGCCCTTCTCTAGGTCCCTTGTAGGTCCTAGGTGGGGTCATACCCAAACATTAAATCCCTAACATAGTCCTATAGGTCTTAGTAACATCCCACATTAATTTTGATTAAAACAAACATGTAAAACTCACTCAAACCCATCAACATACACAAGCACTTTCTAATGCACACCTTCAAAAATTATGGACGTTCTTGGGATGTTGACCTCCAAACTTAACCAAGCTTCACACACTAACTAATAAAATCAATGTAACTTATTTTATAACAAAATTAACTAAAGAAATAACCATGAATCTCTATATCACCTTAGTTCAATTTAGGGCGTTACAATAGAACTTCATGTATGCCTCGGCCTCCGATGTTGCTCTCTCAACTAGGTGGTTCTTCCATAACACTGTTGTGGAAGCCACCTATTTGTTTCTCAACTCATTTAATTTTTGGTCAAGGATTTCAACCGACACCACTTCGTAGGATATATTTTATCCACATCTATACCTTCAATAGGAAGAATGGGCTCGGGGTCACCAATGCACTTCTTAAGCATAGACACAGGGAATACGAAATAAAATAAAGCAAGATAAGTAGATAGTCTCAACTTATATGGAGCCTTGCCAGCTCCTTACAGAATTTTATAAGTACCCACATAACGAAGACTTCACTTTCCTTTCATGCCAAATCTCATCACCCCTTTCATGGGTGAAATATTCAAATACACCTTATCACCTTCATAAAGTTCTAAGTCCCTTTTCCTATTGTCGACATAAGACTTTTGCCGGAAGTAGGTTGTTTTAAAAAGTTTCCTTATGATATGAACCTTCTCCAATGTTTTATAGATTTATTCGGGAACAAGTGTGAAGACTCACCAACTTCAAACCCCCAAATCAGAGATCTACAGCTCCTACCATAAATGGCTTTAGAAGGAGCCATAGATATAGTCGAATGGAAACCGTTGTCATAAAAGAACACAACTAAAGGAATGTTTTTATCCTAACTTCCCTTGAAATCAATTACAGATGCGCTAAACATATCCTCAAAGTTTTGAATAGTCTGCTCTCCATGACTATCCATTTGGGAATGAAAAGCAGTGCCGAACTTCACTTGTGTACCTAACCCTTTTGGAACGACCTCCAAAATTGAGAAGCTCTATCCGAAATAATTGATAAAGGATCTCATGAAGACGCACAATCTCATTTGTGTAGATCTTTGCATATTCTTCCGCTAAATAAGGTTACTTAACGGGGATAAAGTACACAAATTTCATCAACCTATACACAACCACCCATATGGAGTAATTTTTCCTTCGTGACTGAGGCAAACCCATTACCTAGTCAATATTAATGTCTTCCCACTTCCAAGCAGGAACTTGCATTTCTTGAAGTAAGCCAGCCTGCGTTTTGTGCTCGACTTTTACTTGTTGGCAATTCAGACACTTTGACACAAATTTAGCTATGCACCTTTTTTTAGAACCTCCCAAAAATACTTTTCTATTGTCATGATACATCTTCCTAGAACTTGAATGAATCAAAAAATGAGAACCATGAGCTTTCTGTATGATCCAGCTTCTCAACTTATCGATATTGGGCACAAACAACTTCTCTTGGTACCTCAAAACACCATCTCCCCTAAGAAGAATGACTAATTAAGCATGAGAAGAACAAACTTCTTTAATTCCATAAATGATGGATCAAGGTTTTTTTTAGATTTCACCTAAACTACCAAAGACGATTTAAAGTTATTATGGACCATATAACCACCATTAGGAGAATTTTCTAATCGAACACCAAAACAAGCTAACCTATTGAAATCTTTCACTAGGTCTTTTTTACCCTCTTAAACATGAGAAACACTACCTATATTCATACGACTTAGAGCATCCGCAATAATATTTGTCTTGCTGGGGTGGTAGAGAACACTCAAGTCGTAATCTTTCAACAATTCGAACCAACTTCGTTGTCGTAGCATTAACTTATTTTTAGTAAATATATGTTTAAGACTCTTCTGGTTGGTATACATATTAACATAAATACCATATAGCTAGTGCCTCCATATTTTCAAGGAAAACAATATGACCGCTAATCCAAGATTTATGACTTGGTTAGTTCTTCTTATGAACCATAAGTTTCCTAGAAGCGTACGTGATAACCTTCCCGTGTTGTATAAAGAAGAAACCCAATTCTACTCGGGATGTAGAACCATATGCTAAAAAACCCTTGGTACTCGTCGCTAAGTAAACACCTGAGCAGTGATAAGCCTATCTTTCTAGAGTTGGAAGCTTCTTCCACATGAGTCCTACCACTCAAATTTCACATTCTTTTAAGTCAAGGTAGTCAAAGGAGTTGCAATAAACGCAAAATTATCCACAAACCTCATATAGCACCCAGCTAGACCCAAGAAATTTTGTATGTCAATTGGAGTATAATGTCTAGGATAATTTCTAACTTCCTTGATTTTTTTTGGATCAACCTGTACACCTTAATTAGACATGATATGAACAAGAAACACCACCTTCCTTTAGCAAAAATCACACATGCTATACTTGACAAATAGTTTGTATTCCTTCAAGACTTGTAACACCGCTCTCAAATGCCCCAATGATTAATCTCATTTTTTAATACACCAAGATGCAATCTATAAAAACAACCACAAAATAATCTAAGTATTTTTTAAATACCCTCTTCCTGATGTCCATAAAAGCCGCTGAGGCATTATTCAATCCAAAGGACATCACCTTAAACTCGTAGTGACCATATCTTCATCTCTCACCCTAAGTTTGTGATATCCTGACGTCAAGTGAAATTTGGAACATTAAATTTCCCCTTGGAGTTGATTAAACAATTAATAAATCCGAGTAAAAGGATATTTATTCCTAATTTTGACTTTATTGAGTCTTTGGTAGCCAATACACATCCGAAACGACTGGAACACCTCTAAAACAATTTAGGTGAAACTAGATCCTAACACCTACGTATAGAAGTTTTGAATTCCTAAAATAGGTTATATGACGTTAGGAGGCAGTGTTAAATGTTTCATGATGTATGGAGGTCAAAAGTTTAAGACTGTTCTAATATTCAAAAGGTTTGCCTTGAAATGTACTTGTGTGCCTTACTATGTTTCGTCAAGTTTTATGTGTTTCTTTTTGATGAAATTTGGTTGAAGGATCCAAAACGTGTATACAAACATATTTTGGTTACAAAAATCCAGGAAAAACTCCCCAAGGACAAACCAAGAGGTCCTTGCGGAGGACGCAAAGTGTGTGCCAAGGTTCTCCAAAATTGCCTCACATAGGGATGGAAATCGACGCCCCATAGGTGGAGGGAATTGGTCAAAACATAGGCTAGGGAGATTAAGATACCAAAATACATGAATCAGACGCAAACCATGCACCATAATGACGGTTTGATGGTTTGGCGATGGGGCATATGTTAGGTGGCTGTCGATTGTGGCCTGCAATTCTACAGCATATCGGCCAAGGCTATCGGTAATAGGGTTATTTACCTATTATTACTAAATTTTGTTGCACGACTTTTTAAGGTTATTTTTTGTATTATAAATAGTTTTATAAGTCTTGACCCTTAGATGAATTCATTATAAAATGAAAATACAAAACCTCTAAAGAACTCTCTACAACACCATTGAAGCTTCGAACAAAATTGGATCTTGGGAGTGGTATTCACCATCAATTATTCTCAATTTTTGTGGTGTAGCATCGTTAAGATATAAAATTCATCCTTGAATCTCTTTTATTCAATGATCGAATCTTCAAAGTGTTTTCAAAGACTTTTAAAAATATGATATTTCTAAATTATAATCTAGCTATTGGTTATTGCATAAAACATTTTGAATAATTGTATATTGATTGAATTGATGTTAATTTGATTATTTTAACCTAATAATTCTATGAACTCATGCAATTCATGAAACCCTAGTTTTGACTATTTTATGGGTGATTTGTTTATCTTTATGCTGTCGAATTCTTGTGTAGTTGGACTAGGTCTATTGAAACATGAATGAATTATGTTAGAATTGTTAGTAGGCTTTCCTAATTTGATATTGAATTGATGGTATATATTGATTATTTCTATGTATTGGTGATCATGTCCATCTATAAGGGGCTTCAAGTATTGTGTTGGGTGATTTGGTTATGCATTTGAGTTGCGTTATTTGAATGGTGGTATTTTGACTTAACTTATCTATATTGTGTATTATAGTTCTGAGATGATGATGATGTACAACTTCCAAAAAATTAAAGACGTGTTATAAAGCCTAACATGAGTATCCTAAGGTCTTTAAACTGTTTTAAGGTCAATTTTATTGATTATATGTCATTAAGGGACTCTTGAAACAAAAATGTCCAGGAACGTCCATGTCGTTCAAAAACTAGTTCAAGAAAGTACTAGTGTGCCTTAGCCTATTTTACTAGCTTTTAGGAGTCGGAAATTCATGAAATATGGTGGAAGGGTGTGTAACATGTGCTTAAGTTGATCCGTGTTCGAAACTTCTGGGTACGACTCCCCAAGGATCAACCAAGGGCCTTTGCGGAAGACCCTTGCAGTTTAGTGTCAAGACTGCCTGGGAAATGTTCACCTATGGGGGCAAACGATTGAGTTTGTGTTGATTGATGGGGAGGAACTTATTCACACTCTCTTAACTCATCGACGGATATGCATCATGGAAGAGGGGTTGGCCCGTCGATTGACACACGAGGCGTCGATGGGGTCTCGTGGGTGAGTGACCTATGTTTGCTTCAGGTTTTTAGTTGGTTAACTTAATTAAATAGGGGCTTAATTATTTAATTATGGGTTAATGGAAGCCTAATTAAGTTAATTAAAATCCCCGATATAAAGACCCCAACCCCATTAAACTAGTCACAACTCACAAAACAAAACTCTTTTCCTTGTGTCTTCATTCTTTCTCTATTGGAAAACACCATTAAAAACCCAGATAGGGGAGGTTTAGAGGGATATAAAGGTAAAAATTTCTCCATCAATATTCATCAATTAACAAGGTATGAGATCTAATACACCTTTGAGAACTCTTTCCTCAAAGAGTTCCATGAAATTGATTTAAAAAAAATTGACTTTTCAAGTGGATTTTCATCCAATACGAAATTGATTTTATAAATTTATTAATTTATGATTTTTTTGAATATTATATTGTATTAACATATATTATAACCTAATTATGATATATCTTTATGGTTTGGTCTAGTTTGTAGAAGATGACCTTTATCCCTTATCTAGATTTTGATCTTCATATGAATTAGATTGTATTGGTTCAGTTGACTTGGTTATTCGTTGAATTACTACTAATTTATGTTTTACACAAAAAATTAATGAATAAGGATCATTTATAGTCTTTCATGTTAGTTCTTCAGAAGATGATGTAAGTTATGAAATATGTTGTGAATTGACCTAAGTATCTTTTCTTATACTTTTATGTAGTATTAAATTGTGATGTAGTTATTCTTTTAGCCTTGTTATATTGTTGGTTATTGAATTACGAGGATGTATACCAAAATTGGATTGAATTAAGGGTTTGTGGTAAGACATTTATGATGAACTACAAAGGAGACTTGGTACGTCTTGTAACCCCTATCCTTTACTTCAAATTATGGTTAATTGTGATTAACTCATGATATTCTGTTGGATTGTGCCTTGTATTAGGATTGATAGGATGGTATTATTTTTATTTGAGATGTCATTACTATGATTTATGAGGTGTTTCCTTAAGATGTAAATGTTATAAGGTTGGTTAATAATTTACCAATGTGCCTTGTCATGATATGAGAATGTTAATGTCCTCACCTATATGAATTGTAATGGAAGTACAATACTCATGCAATTCTTATTGAGATACTATGGTGATGATGATATACAAGGGTTAAACCCTATAAACTACTAAAATCTATGATGATTAACAAAGATATTAAAGACAATTCAAAAAGGGACTCTAGCTTAATATAAAATGAACTAGAGTGAGGAGTGTCCGTCCCACATAGGCAATGTAGGATAACTAATGTACGCTTTAGATTGGAGACTATAACATATTTACCATAAAGAGTGTTCCAACTATGTCTCCTAGTTCTTGAACTATGTTGATAACTAGTGGATTCACGTAGTTGCTATGCTCATCTTTTAGAACTACCATGGCAGGTAGTCCACCTTCTTTCGGTGTAGGGTTCCATGACACTGAATTCAACATTATCTCATGTGGTCTATGAGGATAAGGTCAATAAGTTCCCAAAAGGTGAAATGCACTAAAGGGTTGAACTTTAACTAAGATGACTAAAGGGGTTTAGCTTAGTCTAGGTAGTGGTATGTGACTCTACAAAATCATTGCACTAGTTAGACTTGAAGGGAGTCTTTGGAGGATATTCTTATGTATGAAAATGCTTATAATGTTGTATGACATGTATAAAATGAACTTTCACATTGATGATACTATATGTTGATTGGTGTCACTTTTGATTAAGATTTGGTTTTTATGTTTAAAGTAGGATGATATGTACTCTCAAATGATATATTATAGGAAGTAGAATGTTAGTCATGATTCTTGATGGGTTACTTGATTTAGTAAGGTTATAGGCATTTACTTAGTCATTGCATTTATTGACTTGATAAGGATTCATGGGTAATTCTATTGCTTTGATTATGTTGAAATGTACTGTTATTCATGATTGTTGCTATTATTACTCGATGATAGAGTTACTTGACAATGTGATCAATTATAGTCTATGTATGTTGACTTGACTAGTTTTTATGTTGTTGAATTAGTAATATACATGCCTATGACTTCATGAATATTCCTTATTGAGTTCGTATGGTCTTTTTGAATATACATAAGTGTCTTCAATGTGAATTGAATACCATTAATGAAATATCAATTTTTTCTTAGCATGATTTTAAAGTATGTGTTCATATGGTCTCATACTTAGTACAAATCGCACACTTAACCCCATTTCTTTCTTTTCCCAAAATATTAAGGTTTCGGTCGTTGAAGTGATTTCGATGATGAATTGAAGAAGACTTGGATCATTTAATCATCTAAGAAGGGTAGGTTTTCATTTTTCAAAGGTGATGTCACTATCCAGCTAATTGAGTTATTTTGAATTTAAAACCATTATGTTCGTTCCTTTTCATTTACTATGGAATATTTTATAGCACATGTGAGGCATTCTTTCTTTGATGTATGGGTTGTGCCTAAGTTCTTACTATTTTATTAGATTATTATAAGATTAAAAGAATTTGATGACTATGTTATATTTTATATATCTTTTTGTTATAAAAGTAGAAGATTAAGTAATCTTTCTATAAGAAGGGTGTATTTATACTTGATATATATATATATATATATACATATAGATATAGATATATATATATATGTGTGTGTGTGTGTGTGTGTGTGTGTGTGTCTGTGTCTCTGTGTGTATGTGTATGTGTGTGTGTGTGTGTGTATGTTTGTTTGTTTGTGTGTGTGTGTAGAGGTCTATGTAAACCTCCAATTATATGTGATGAAAACCTTTTAATTTCCACTAAATTTTACCTATGAATGTAATGATGTAAGCTGTGAGGCTAGTCTTAGTCCTTAAAGAGGATGACGATGCCGGTTATGTGTAGGGGATTTTCCTGGTTGTGAAAAACATGGTATTAGATCATGTTGTTGAAATATATTTGTGTCAATTTCTTTCTTAACAACATCTATGTAAGTTTGCATTCATAATTCTGAAGCCCGCCACAATTATGGGTAGAACCTACACGATGCTTAGTAAACTTGGAAGTCCAATATCGTGCCATTGGATGTGTTAGCTCAATGTGCATTTGCATATAAGGCTATTATTATTGTCATAGGGCAATGAATACTCAAAGGAATGAAGAATGAAGACTTGAAGAAGAGATTGCCAATGCGGGAGTTCCTCCCCGTGGTGATAAAGTTCCTCCTCTTGAAAAAGACTTGAATGATGACAAATCTACGGCGAATCCTCCTACTTTGAATGATGAGAACATAAGGAGCGCTCTTTTACAAATTGCCCAATCCATCACTACCAATGCACAAGGCGCTACTACTCTAGCTTAATCCATGATGACTCAAGCTAATCGGGAGGTTGTACCAAGGGCAAATCAACAAGTTGCTACTATTGCCTATCGTCTAAAATACTTAACTATGATGAATCCTCCTTCTTTCTATGGGTCCAAGGTTGAAAAATACCCGTATGAATTTATTGATGAGATCTACCAAATTCTCTATGCTATGGGTTTGTCTACTAGTGAGAAGGATGAATTAGCCACCTACAAACATAAATATGTGGCCCACACTTTGCATGTGTAATGGAGGGACAATAGGCCATGAAGGGGTGAACTGGTGACTTGGGAAGTTTTCAAGAAGGCATTTATTTATAGATTCTTCCCTAGGAAAAAGAGGGAAGACAATGTGGTGGGTTCATCAACTTTCTCCAATGAGGTATGAGCATTCTTTAATATTCTTTAAAATTCACTAAATTGTCAAAATATGTTCCTTCTTTGGTTTCCGACCCTAGATATGAATGAACCGCTTTGTAACACGAGTTTCAGGTGACTTGCAAGAAGAGTGTCATTCAGATATGATTCATGAAAATATGACCATTGGTCCTCTCATGGTTTAGTCTCAACAAGTGGAAGAGGCAAGAGCTAAAAGGAAGAGTAGAGATTCTAAGAGGAAAAGATCCATTTAGGATTGTTCTTCTAAGAATAAGCTTGAATTTCAAGAAAAGCCTAGGTTTAAAAAGAGTGTGTCTAATCAAATTCCTTTCGAGTTCCCTAAGGTTTGTCATGATAGGGATGTCTATCCCTAAGCCAAAAGAGGGAAAAGGTACTAGTTCACCATCCGAAAAGCAAACTTTTGGAATGTGTGGCAAAAAGCACTACGGTAATTGTCTTGAGGGGATATATAATGAATATTGTTATGGTAAACGTGGTCACAATGTTAGGGATTGCCCAAAGGTGAGGGCTTAAGACATGGTTAGTGGTCAAGTTCAAGCTAGTAGTTCTAATGAGGCACCAAAGAAGAATCTCTTCTACGCTCTCTACTCTAGGGGTGAGCAAGAGATATCTCCCGATGTCGTGACCGGTATGTTGAAAGTCTGTTTTATTGATGTATAATCCTTACTTGATCCCGATGCTACCTTTACATTTGTTACTTCTCTAGTAGCTAAAGTTTAACATTTTGCACGATATATTTCATGAAATTTTTCTAGTGTCTACCCTGATGGGCGAGTCGGTTGTTGCAAAAAGGTAGAGTTTCTTATGTTGATCTATTAGAACTTTATATGTTTGATTTTGATGTTGTGTTGGGTATGTATTTGTTGTATATTTGTTTTGCCTCTATAGATTGGAGAATGATGGTGGTGAAGTTTAACTTTCAAAATGATCACATTATAGAGTGGAAGGTGGGAAATTCTATTCCTAAAGGTCATGTTATCTCTTGTTTGAAAGCTTATAAAGTGATCTTTAAAGATTGTTTATACCATATAGTAAGAGTCCAGGATCTAGACTCTGAAATACCTCCTATTGAGTTTGTCCCCATTGTGAAGGAATTTTTGTAGGTCTTTCCTAATGATCTTCCGGGTATTCCTCCTGAGCGTGAAGTCAATTTTTGTACGGACTTGTTACCGGATACAAATCCCATTTCAATTCCTCCTTATTCGATGGCTCCGGCCGAATTGAAAGAGTTGAAGGTCAACTCAAGGATTTACTAGACAAGGGTTTTGTTCCACCGAGTATTTATCAATGGGGTGCTCCAATTTTCTTTGTGAAGAAGAAGGATGGGTCCGTTAGAACATGCATCGATTACCTCCAACTCAATAAAATTACTATTAAGAACAAATATCCTCTACCTCAGATTAACAACTTGTTTAATCAACTCCAAGGGGACAACAACTTTTTTAAGATTGACTTGATACCGGACTATCATCAACTTAGGGTGAGAGGTGAGGATATACCTAAGGCAGAATTACAAACTAGATATGGTCATAATGAGTTCTTATTAATGTCCTTTGGTCTCACAAAGGCCCATGTTGCATTTATGGATCTAATGACTAGAGTGTTTCAAAATACCAAGAATCATTTTTTCATTGTTTTCATTGACAACTTCTTGTTCAAAAAATGAGGGTGATCACATGAACCATTTGAGGGTGGTGTTACAAGTGCTTAAGAACAACCATTATTTTCCAAGTATAGCAAGTGTAAGTTTTTGTTGAGGTTGGTGGCGTTTCTTGGTCATGTCATCTCTAGTGAGGGAGTTGAGGTTTATCTAAGGAAAATCGAGGCGGTTAACAATTTTCCTAGACCATTGACCCTAATAGACATTAGGGGTTTCTTGGGTCTAGCGGGTTATTATCGAAGGTTTGTAGATGGTTTGCATCCATTTTATCTCCCTTGACTATTTTGACCCAAAAGATTAAGAAGTTTGAGTGGTAGAAGGCATGTGAGAAGAGCTTCAAAATGTCGAAGGATAGACTTACTTTCGCTCCGGTATTGACCCTACCGGAGAGCACCAAGGGTTTTGTGGTATGTTTTGATGCATCCCGAGTTCGGTTAGGGTATGTTCTCATGCAACATGGGAAGGTAATAGCCTTTGCCTCTATGCATTATAAGGTGCATGAGATAAATTATCCGACTCTTGACCTTGAATTAGAAGTGATATTTGCTTTGAATAATTGTAGACATTACTTGTATGAGGTCTAGGTGCATTTGTCTACGGACCATAAGTGCATCAGTGACCCTGAGTCTATTCTTCCTATTGAGGTTCTTGGTGTGAAACATAACCTCTCTTATGAGGAAATTCCAGTTAAAATTCTTGATAGGAAAGTAATGAAATTAAGTAATAAAGAGGTTGCTTCTTAAAGGTGTTATGGAAGAATCAACTAGTTGAGTGTGAAACATTGAAGGTCGATGATACACTCAAACTTACTTCTCAAATAAGAAGTAAAGAGGTCATGTCATGTAAATAACCCAACTAGTGAGGTTGGGATCGTTCCCACGAGGAAAATAGTTTAGACTTAACTTCAATTTATTACTACTATTGTTTAGTCAATTACTTCCTTGAAAAGAAAAAATGATAAAAAGGGGGGTTTCTATTCCTAAATAAATAAAAATAACTAGCGACATAAAAGGAGACAACTAACAGCTTCGAATGTTGGAGTTAAATCAATTAATCAAAGTAACTAGGGTTAATATGTTCCCCACATGTTCATAACTTGATAAGTCTAACTATAACAATTCCTTCCTAGTATCTTGCATGCAAAGTGATGAGTTATGTATTTCTAAATCCTTGGTCTGGTATCTAGAAAATTTCACTACGCACCTTGGTCCGGCTACGTCTGTTGCTACCCTAACCCTTATCTTTACTTCATATTAAGCATCGTATTGGATAATTTATTAAGTTATTACCTCGTACCAATCAATACTAACCTTTTAGATAGTATACACTAGATCTATTTTGATAATTTTTTTCCTATTAGATACCTCCTTCGTCCGGCAAGTAGCATTAATGCAAGTTCTAACGTTGGCCATCTGTTAAAAATACTTTTGAACGAAAGAATTAGCAATACATGCAAGACACTATTCTAGAATTGTTATTTCAGTTAGGTTTTACCTCATTATTAGCCTATGGTTCCCACAACCCTAGTTATGGAGTTTAGTTACCCATAGTCATAATTACAATATTCAAATATGTGATATAAGAATTCATGCACTTACTTCGATGTGAAAGAGTAAAATCCGAAAGTTCACTTGATTAATAGGCAAAAGTCACCAACAATCAATGATAAAAGTCTCAAGATAATCAATACTTTCTCATAGAGTGTACAAAATAATCAAGAGTCTCCTAATATTCAATCAAGGACTCTATTTGCTGGAAATCTTTAAAAAACGCGGTTGGATCGACGGACATCGCGATGGATCGTCGTGGTCACGACGGACTATCATGGACTTTGTCGTCCCATACTTGTTGAAATTTCTTTTGCTGCTCTCTTTATTACCCTCGACGGCAGGTATGACGGATCGTTACGAGAACGATGGTTCATCGAGGGTCTCCGTTCCAAAACACTTGAATTCTTGGAATATGGGTACTGGGACTTCTTCTCTGATCTTCATGACGAACCTGCAGTACCGACCGTCATGGCTACGACGGTCCGTCACTTTTTCCGTAACCCCAGACATTGTCAGACTTCCCCATCTTTCTTCAGTAGCTGCACTACGCTGCCACCTACGGACCATCACAAGAGTGGCGGACCGTCAGAAGCTTCGTAGGTGGTCTCTTCTGCATTTCTTCGCCCAAAAACCTCCGCATTCATCTTCGGACAGATTTCCTGCAAATAAAGAGAAACTTATAAAAGAACTAGCACAAAAAGGCTTTTGGACACACTAAACATAAGGAAAAAGTATTAATAATACCATGAAACCACGGTATATCAACCCCACCAACTTAAATTCGTTGTTTGTCCTCAAGCGACACACTATGACTCAATACACAATCTTTGTACAAAAGTATCCATGTTTTATCCTTTAGAATCATTTGGCCATCAATCCCTATTAATCTCATCATATTTATACATGCTATCACAATTAGGCTTGGATTATGTGGAATCAGACCATGACACAGACTCACTATGCACTAACACCTATCCTCTTCAATTTCTCACGAGGTGCTAATATTTCCGGTAATGCAAATAGTGTCCTCACTTCAAAACAAAATCCTCATTTTTCACACAATGATTTCAGGTTGAGTATAAGGATTACTTTTCAACACTCACTCTGAGAACAAATTCACAGTCATTCATACCTATTTCCATAAGCTTTCCCTTATTTTCAATGCTTTAAGATCGCTATACAACCCTTAGGATCACGATAGGGCTTTCTTAGCTTGTAACATAGGCTCAGGGTTAGGTAGGGTATATTTAGGTATACATTAGTGACTTTTTTCCCTCCTTGACATATTAGCTAAACATACCATTTTCTATTATTTTCTTTGGCCCAGTTTCCCACATTCTTCCACCTTGCTATTTTCCCCTTTTTCTTTACTTGTGTAAGTGACTCTCTTGTTTTCTTGCTTGTATATTTTTTTTTACTTTCCTTTCAACGAATTTTTGAGTCACTTTAATTTAGTTCTTTCTCCCTCTTTATTATTTCAACCCCACTTTCTAGAGCATTCCTCATAATAGCCACCCTCAACTCATGGCTTTGCCATGTGTCGAAGTACACAATACCCAATGTTGGGTTAGGGCCATAAAAAGGTTGTTTACTGCATTAGCCACCCTCAACTTATGCTTTTGTCATAAGCTGAGGTGCACATGTCCAAGGAGGGACCAGGGCCAACACATTATTCCCTGAAAAAATCAGTTGGGGTGAGAAAGAAAATTCTAATTTAAGCTTAAATCATTTGGATCAAAGGAGGATAAATTTCATATGGTTTTCTTTTATTTATGCTAAAAAATGGGCTACATTGAATAATGGCCTATTATCATTTCCTAATTGTCTATTACAACTTACATTTAACTGGACTAACCAGACAAGTTCTAGTTCAGTACAAATAGTGGACTATTCAAATATTCCTCACACTCACTTGACATCTCATCACTCTACCAGATTATCACACACATAGTTCGAATTTGAGACTTAGGGTCATGCAGTGGTGTACCTCTATGTCATGCTTAGAGACACATATTTATCAATTACTATGTCTATTCATGCATCATATTCCATTTTATCAGGATATCATTTTTTATACATCATTCTCTTGAATTAAACTATGTACACAAGATATAGACATGCCGATTCAACGGAAAAAGTAATCAGTCTTTCGGAAAAAAGAACACATGCAAGAAAACCCCAAAAGAGGATAGTGAATTGGGCTACTCAGACTTCACCCTAGAACTCACTTTACATTTACCCCACCCCCAACAAAAGACATGCAATTGTCCCCAATGCATAAAAAAATTAAATATTAGAGTGGTAGGTGAAGCAAACCTGGGGCGCAAAGCACCGATGATTAGCAAGCTGGTGGGTCCGGTTCTCCCGAACACACTACCTGTGTAATCTGGACAACCTCAGTGGTGTCGTCAGCATCAACAGAACTATCAGCGTGCCTCCCGCTATCTCCACAGTTCTGGAGCTAGATGCCCCAGAAGCTAACTCTTCTTCTCTCATCTTACGCACCGCCTCTTCAGCAAGCGAAGATCTCCTCGCAGCCTCCATCTCACGGGGATCCTTCTTCCGTCATCGCACCTCATTCTCCTCTCGACCCCTGTGCCTCTTTGCATGATCTCGAGGGGGAGGTGGTGGAATCTCTGAAGTAATCAAATGGGCCATCACTGTGTCTTCAGCAGCCTCTACAGAAGGGGCCTCAGACTCAGGCACCCTAGCCTCTAAGATCATATCAATATGTGCGCGAAGACTGTCGAACGCACCTGAAGGGTCGACATATCCACCGGAGGGGCTGGACGGGCTAGAACTCGTAACTCAAAGGCGTCCTAGCGCTGATGAACCTCATCGATCTTCCGCTCTGTGTGGTGGACCATTCTCCACTCCAAGCGCTCTTCTGCCTCGGTAATAGACCTCTTCATCAAAGTCTGGATATGATGTAGAATTTTATTCATTTGCGCCTCTAATTTTTGAATCCTAGCAAGCGGGACCAAAGCGGGTAAAGGGGCTGAGCAAGAGGAGCTCGAGCGGTGCTACTACCCTTGATAGACTCAACCATGGTAGTGCCTTTGGAATCCGCCTGCGTAGCCGTGCGGGCCTGTGCTTTCGTATCAGCCAGATTGTCACCAAGTGGAGGCAGCTCTGGACAGGGCCCTCTGCGTGGAGCCAACTCATTGGCCTCATCTTTGATTAGCCCGATATCAACAGTGCTCAGAGGGGTCTTTAGCTGATCAACGGGCCATAAAGGGTAGGTAGTTATAACCTTAAAATCCATCTCGTGCATGATCGCCAGTAGAAGCCACGCAAAATCCACCTCGAACCCGGCTATCATTGCCGCCATCAGTAGTACTCGATCCCATGTGACGATATTATCAGCGGCTGTAGGGGAAAGGCAGGGGCGGGCAATAAACTACAAAAATTTCGCCGTGAAATTAAGGTTGGCCTTCTTGATGGCCCCTTTCGGCTCAGTCACCCAGTCCGAACCCTCTCCATCAACGGACAAGTGCAAGGCCATCCACTTTTTGGTGGTCTATCAACATTCTCCCCATATAGAAACTGGCAGATAGCAGGCATGGAGATATCAACCGGAACTCCACGTACTCGAACCTGCTCTAGTGGTCCCTGTATTGCGGGGGCAGCCCACCTATCAATCTGCGATCGGAAAGTCACTACATAGGATGCGTAGAACTCTTAGACCAGCTCTTCACTATAAGGTCCCAACGGACGTGCTGTCCACTCCAGTCGATGTCTGGTGAAGAGATTCTGGATCTCAGGCATCATCGGGAGAATTTCCATGAGGACCCGCTGCTACAATGCAAGTGTCCGAGACATAACTCCTTTTGTCATTCAGTAACTTTGCATCGGAATAGACTTTAAACTGCCCGTCGACACACCACTGGTTGGGCTGGTTAGTAACCGGGGTGAGAGCATGAGCTGGTGAACAAGGTGTTGATTCCAAACTGTCAGCCTCATCAGACGAAGCCGACGCTGCAGCGGTGGCGGGTGCGGGAACCTCAGCAGATTCGGAGGATTCCTCTGACCAAGAAACTCCTAAGGAGCTAGAAGCTCCTTCTTTATTAGTGGCTGACCCAGAAGGTCTGCCGGTCAGTGTGCGCTCCTCATCAGACTGGGAGTCAGTGATTACGTCGGATGCCACCTTTTTGGGTGTGGCTCTGGCAGCACGTGTAGCACGGGATGGGTGGAAATGCCTGGGGGAACATACTCGCGGTCATGATAATCATCAGAGCCAATGACCAGGTGAGCAAACGGGGCGACAGACTTCAATCGCATGCGTGCATAGACTCGATCTTGTTTTGGTGCCAAAGTAGATGGTACATGTAAAGGATCAACATTAGTACTACAAGGAGAAAACAAGACAAGCAAAACCGCAAAAAATAAAAAAAATAAATAAAATGACATTGCTATAGTAACAGTGAAACACAACGGACCAGGTGACCGTTCGTTGTGAGAACGACGGACCTTCATGGATCCGTCGTGTCTTACTTAGACTGTATTTATATGGAGAACCCTGAAGGAGAGTCTCTGACAAGTAGGATAGTATGTGCAGGATGGACCATCACAGGTACGACGGTCCATCGTGGGTGTTTGTCAGAGGACCCTTGGAAAAAAATATTGAGACACTTAGGAGAGGGGTCTCTGACAATTGAAACACTCATGTGGGACAGACCATCACAGGTACAACGGTCCATCGTAGGTGTCCGTCAGAGGACACCTGAAAGAAATATGGAGACCCTAGGAGAGGTATGACCCTAGGAGAAATATCGTCAGGGGTATGACGCTCCGTCGTAGTTGTCCGTTTGAGGACACTTAGAAAAATAGAGAGATACCCTTAGTAAAAGGGTCTCTGACAACCAGAACGGTTGTGCAGGATGGACCATCGTAGGTATGATGGTCCGTCGCATGTGTCTGTTGATGTACACTTAGAAAAAGTGAGAGACCCTTAAGAATATAGTCTCTGACAACCAAAACGGTTGTGCAGGATGGAACGTTGTGGGAACAACGCTCCGTCGCATGTGACCGTTGGTGGACACTTGGAGAAAAATTGGATAGTGGAGTATTAGGGCGGTTGGAATGGACCCAATGACGGTCCGTCGTGAATACGACGGTCCTTCATCGGGGTCTCGTTCTGTAACTCAGTGACAGAACTGGAGATGCCCCATTCATCTCCGATGACCCAAATCGAATTCTTTGTGTTTTGACCTACATTTGTCTAACCCAAATACTTAGTAAAATAGCAATGCTAAGGAAGTTATTTCTATGGTTTTAACACGCCAATTTTGGGAATTTTTATAACCTAGGTAAGAAAAAATTTGATAAAGAATGAACGTATCAAGAAGAACTAGACTACTACTAATTGATAAACAAAAATGCAATATAAATGAGTAGAAATTAGAGATTCATACCTGAGAGTTTGAGAAAAACAAGGGGAAAAGGTACTTGATGATCAAGTAGACACCCACAACAGAAACTCTCCGACTTGTAAATGATGACTTTTAGGATTTTGGAAAATATGGGGAAAATGATCGGTTAAAGAGAGAGATGGTTTTGGAAGTTGAAAAGGGAGGGAAATAGGAGGAAGAGTGAAGATATGGGTTGAAATGAAGGGTTGGGGGTTTTAAATATTGATTTTTTTTAAAACCCCAAGCCGGGTCGGGTCGGGTATGCCTCATTGAGGACGCGACGATTCCACGATGACGGTCCGTCTCATATGTGACGATCCGTTGTTGGTACCGTCACGTGTGCCCTAGTTTGAAAGTAACATAAAGAAGTACATGGCATGACGTATTCATGCGACGGTCCTTCACAGTTGAAACGGTCCATCACTGTATCCGTCAGTGACCGCTGCAGAGTAATTTTCTGCAGAATTTCCTGGTGATGTGCCTGCAAATTAAAAACACATTAGTAGAAAATGCTACCATTACTAGAAATAAAAACTATAAGTATTGGGTTGCCTCCCAACAAGCACCTGATTTAACATCAGGGCACAACTGAGGACATTTCATTACTCAGACTTCATCAAGATGGTATGCCTCGATCACTTTATCCGATGATTCAGCATGCCCGAGATAGATTTTTATGCGTTGTCCATTCACCTTGAACCCCAAAACCTCGTTAGTTTCCAACTCAAATGCTCCATGAGGGAATAGTTGGGTAACCAAGTAAGGACCAGTCCATTTGGACTTGAGCTTGCCCGTAAACAAGCGCATCCTAGAATCGAATAAAAGCACCAAATCCCCAACCATAAACTCTTTTTTCAATTTTTTTGTCATGGTACTTCTTCATCTTTTCTTTGTATAGGGTTGAGCTTTCATAAGCTTTCAGGCGAAATTCATCAAGTTCAATCAACCCAATTAACCGTTGTTCTGCAGCTTCGCTCCAATCTATTTTTAACTTCTTCATAGCCCACATGGCTTTATGCCCTAACTCAACCGGAAGATGAAAAGCCTTACCATATACAAGTTGGTATGGAGACATACCTATGGGAGTCTTATACGCTGTCCGGTAGGCCCAATGGGCATCATCAAGACTCCTTGACCAATCCGTTCTACTAGCGCTCACTGTTTTTGACAATATGTGGTTGATCTCCCGATTTGACACTTCAACTTGCCCACTAGTTAGAGGGTGGAAGGAGTGGCGACATTATGGTGAACCCCGTATTTCTCCAATAACCCCTTGAACAATCTGTTGCAGAAGTGGGATCCCCCATCACTAATAATTGCCTTTGGGGTGCCAAAACGAGAGAATATATTCTTTTTTAAGAATGTAGTGACACTCTTACCTTCATTGTTTGCGAGGGCGATGACTTCGACCCAATTATATACATAATCAACCGATACTAGAATGTATTTCATTCCATGAGAAATCACAAAAGGGCCGATAAAGTCAATACCCCATCATTCAAATAACTGAATAACAAGAATAGGGTTTACAGGGAGCTCTTGTTTTCTTGAAAGGCCACCATCTCTTTCGCATCGATCACATGCTTTAGCAAACTCATGAGCATCTTCATGTAAACTTGGCCAATAGTAACCACATTGTAATATCTTATGAGCGGTTCGGATACCGCTGTGATGTCCACCAACGAGTGAGGAATGGCATGCTTCCAACACACTGAACATCTCACATTTCGGCACACAACATCGAATAAGCCCGTCGGCACAACTCCTATATAAGTATGGTTCATCCCAAAAGAACTTCTTCACATCGTACATGAACTTTTTTCTTTGACGAAAGGACAAGTCTAATGGAACAATATCACTAGCCAGATAGTTCGCAAAATCTGTGAACCATGGAATCAAGTCTTATGAAGCAGCCAATAGATGGTCAGCGGGATAGTATCATCAATGTCAGTCTTATCCCCCAACTCTCTTATAGATTCATCCTCTAGACGGGACAAATGATCAGAAACTTGATTTTTTGTTCCTTTTCTATCCATCACTTCAAAGTCAAATTCTTGTAGCATTAATACCCAATGAATCAAGCTAGTTTTCGCATCATTATTTGCCATCAAATATCTCAATGTTGAGTTGTCAGTATGCACTATTACTCTACTACCTAGCAAATAGGAGCGGAATTTCTCAAAAGCAAAGACTACTTGAAGGAGTTCTTGCTCAGTGACTATGTAGTTCTTCTGAGCTTCATTTTGGGCTTTACTAGCATAGTTAATGGGGTGAAGGATTTTGTTCTTTCTTTGTGCCAATACTACACCAAGAGCAACCTCACTAGCATCGCACATCACCTCACATGGACTGTTCCAATCCGGAGAAATATTGATAGGTGCGGACACCAATTTTTCTTTAAGCTCACCGAATGCTTTAAGAGAGGATTCATCAAAACAAAATTTACAATCTTTCTCCAGCAGTTTGCACAATGGATGTGCGATCTTTGAAAAGTCTTTGATGAATCTCCGGTAAAAACCTGCATGCCCAAGAAAGCTTCTCACACCTTTCAAAGAGATCGGTGGAAGAAGTCTCTCTATTACCTCAACTTTAGTTCGATCAATCTCTATGCCCTTTTCTGAAATGCGATGACCCAAAAACATACCTTCTTTCACCATGAAATGACATTTTTCCCAATTCAGTATTAAATTGTAGTCTTCACAACTCTTAAGGACCTCATATAAATTGTTTAAACACCGCTCTAATGAATCACCAACCACAAAAAAATCATCCATAAAAACTTCTATAGTATCTTCCACCTTGTCGGAAAATATCGACATCATACATCTCAGAAATGTGACAAGTGCATTACACAAACAAAACCACATTCTTTTGAACGCAAAGGTCCCATATGGACAAGTAAAAGTGGTTTTCTCTTGATCTTCTGGTGCAATAGAAATCTGATTATACCCCGAATATCCATCAAGAAAATAGTACCACCCTTTTCCGGTAAGTCTATCGAACATCTGATCCATGAAGGGCATAGGAAAGTGGTCTTTTTCAGTCCATGAATTTAATTTGCGGTAATCCATACACACTCTCCATTCAGTAACCGGTCTCACTAGAACAAGTTCATTTCTTTCGTTGGGGACCACAGTCATTCCCCATTTCTTAGGTACGCACTGAAAAGGGCATACCAAACTACTATTGGCGATCGGATAGATTACTCCGGCATCCAACCACTTAATGATTTCCTTCTTCACGACCTCTTTCATAGGAAGATTTAAGCATCTCTGGTATTCAATACTTGGCTTATGATCAGGCATGAGTTGGATTTTATGAGAGAAAATACCAAGAGGGATCCCAATAATGTCCGCAATAGTCAACCCAATATCTCTTTTGAACGTTTTTAGCACTTTCACCAAACTCTCAAGTTGTTGTTCATTCAGGTCTGGTGCAATAATTATTGTCAAAGTGTCACCATTTCCTAAGAATTCATACCTGCGATGTGGTGGGAGAGCTTTGATTTATAACTTTTGAGCCTTCTCAATAGATGGTTTCGCGGGTGGAGACTCGCGATTCTTCATATCTAACTCATATTTCTTAGGATCTAACCGAACATTACCTCGATAAAGAGCTGCGACTAATGACTCATACTCTTCAATGCAATCACTATCAAAATTCATTATCACTGCAGCTAATGCTTCTACACGTAGACGTTCTTCTATTTGTGTCTCAGATGCCTCACCAATGTTGTTGGATATAGCAGAAACCGATTGGAGCTCACCACTGTGATTCATGGACCTACAAATGTTAAAGGTCACATCCTCATTGTTCAACCGAAATTTCATCTGCCCCTTTTCCATATCAACTAAGGCTCTACCTTTAGCAAGGAATGGCCTCCGAAGAATAATAGGCATTTCAAAATCGACCTCACAATCAAGAGTAACAAAATCTGCTAGAAATATGAATGACTCCACTTTTACTAGCACATCATCGAGTATCCCTATAGGCCTTTTCACTGTTCGATCCGCCATCAGTAGCCGCATCGCAGTGGGCTTTGGGTCACCCAAACCCAACTTCTTGTAAATCGAGAGGGGCATGAGATTTATGCTTGCCCCCAGATCACATAATGCTTTCACAAAATGTAATAGCCCGATTGTACAAGGCATAGTGAACGCACCTGGATCTTTTTTCTTTTGTACCATTGATCTTGTAGCAAAAGCACTACTGTGCTGCATTCTATCATCATTCTCAAAAGTGACTGATCTTTTCTTTGTAACCAGATCTTTGATAAACTTGGCGTAACCGGGCATTTGTTCTAAAGCTTCTACCAAAGGGACATTGACAGAAAGTTGTTTCAACATTGTTATAAAACGCCGATGTTTACCATCCTCGGCATTTTTAAATAATCTTTGAGGAAATGGGGGTGGTGTCCTAGGCATGGGAGTTACCTTTTTAGGCACTTCAGCATCTTTTGCATTTTTATCCTCTATTTCAACATTAATATCTACCACATTATCAGTATCTTTTGTCACCTTTTTCTCATTAGTTGGCATAGGTGGGTCAATGGTTTGCTTGCCACCGCGAGAAGTTATTGCCATACAATGTCTATCATTTTTCGGATTTTGGACAGTGTTGCTAGGAAGAGTGCCCGGTTGTCGTGTGTTCACAGTCACAGATAATTGGGACAATTGTAACTCAAGTTGCTTAATCGATATTGCATGTGTATCAACTTTTTGCCCAATACCCGCTAAATCATTCCTCAACTCTTTATTGTGCTCATCACTAGCATTGAACCTCCTTATCATTTTACAAAACATATCCTCAACTCGCGCCATACTACCTCAACCATCGCTAGGAGTAACTTCACAATTTTGAGGAGGAACATAGGGCCCATTCCTGTCATTTCTATCACCATAGTTACCCCTGTTGAAGTTTTTGTCGAGGTTATAGTTTCCATCTCGGACATAATGATCCTCAAGGTTGTAGTTACCATAGTTCCGACCTTGGTTCCCTTAACCTTGCGCCAATTCTCGTAATTAGAGCCTTGGGCACTTAGTCGGAACCCCCCCCGTCTGCTTAGTTACCTCATAGGAATCCTCCTCATAATAAAACTCATCATTTTGTGGCGGTTATTTCGACAAGTAGTTGACTTCATTTATCTTTATACACCCCAATGACATGTTTTAGTACCAACCCAAGCTCAATTCTAAAAGATACTTTCCCCGGCAGCGGCGCCAAAATTTGATATGCTCAAACTTACTTCTCAAAATAAGAAGTAAAGAGGTCATATCAAGTAAATAACCCATCTAGTGAGGTTGGGATCGTTCCCACGATGAATATAGTTTAGACTTAACTTTAAATTATTACTACTATTGTTCAGTCAATTACTTCCTTGGAAAGCAAAAATAATAAATAGGGGGGTTTGTATTCCTAAATAAATTAAAATAACTAGCGAAATAAAAGGAGACAACTAACAGCTTCAAATGTTGGAGTTAAATCAATTAATCAAAGTAACTAGGGTTTACATGTTCCCTAAAGGTTCATTATTTGATAAGTCTAACTGTAACAATTCTTTCCAAGTATCTTGCATGCAAAGTGATAAGTTATGTATTTCTAAATCCTTTGTCCGGTTTCTAGAAAATATCACTCCGCACCTTGGTCCTGCTACGTGTGTTGCTACCCTAACCCTTGTCTTTACCTCATATTAAGCATCGTATTCAATATTTGACTAAGTTATTACCTCTTACAAATCAATACTAGCCTATTAGATAGTATACACTAAATCTATGGTTATAATTCTTTTCCTATTATCTACCTCCTTGATCCGGCAAGTAGCATTAAGGCAAGTTCTAACGTTGGTCATACGTTAAAAAGACTTTTTAACGAAATAATTATCAATACATGCAATACATTATTTTAGAATTGTTATTTTAGTTAGGTTTTACCTCATTATTAGCCTATGGTTCCCACACCACTAGTTATGGAGTTTAGTAACCCATAGTCATAATTACAATATTCAAATATGTGAAATAAGAATTCATGCACTTACTTTGATGAGAAAGAGTAAAATCCTAAAGTTCACTTGATTAATCAGCAAAAGTCACCAACAATCAATCATAAAAGTCTGAAGATAATAAATACTCTGTCAAAGAGTCTACAAAATAATCAAGAGTCTCCCAATATTCAAAGGTCTAACAATCATCCAGAGTCTAACCTCAAAAACGAGGGTTTTCAAACTATTCATAGAAAATAAAAACCTAATTAAACAAGGACTCTATTTGCTGGAAATATGTCAAAAACGCGGTTGGATCGACGGACATCACGATGGATCGTCGTGGTCATGATGGATCGTCAAGGACTCCGTCGTCCCATACTTGATGAAATTTCTTCAGCTTCTCTCTTAATTACCCTCGACGGAAGGTATGACGGATCGCTATGAGCATGCCGGTCCGTTGAGTGTATATGTTGAAAAACACATGAACTCTTGGAATATGGGTATTGGGGCTACTTCTTTGATGTTCATGACGAACCTGCAGGATGGACTGTCATTGCTACGATGGTCTGTCACGTTTTCGTAACCCCACACATGGTTAGACTTCCCCATCTTCCTTCAACAGTTGCACTACGCTTCCACCTACGGACAATCACAAGCTTCGTAGGTGGTATCTTCTGCATTACTTTGCTCAAAAGCCTCCGCATTCGTCTTTGGACAGATTTCCTGCAAATAAAGAGAAACTTATATAAAAATTAGCACAAAAAGGCTTTTGGACACACTAAACTTAAGAAAAAAGTGTTAATAATACCGTGAAACCATGGTATGTTAGCCGACACCCACATGAAGTCCCTTTACACTCATCTAATTGATAATTATGGTTAGAAGTTCTTACTAATAACAAAAATATTGATTAAGAATTGAAGTGTCTTGATTTTTGGTGAAGTGTTGCAAACTGTGCACTTTTTATATTGGTACAGTAAGCATTATAGTGAAATTGTGCATTTGGATTTGAAATTTGCAATTTTCTTGCTTTGATGTTGTGTTGTGAATTTTTATATGATGAGCCTTTATAATATGATATTTAGTATTTTGGTAAGTGGAATTTTAGCATAATTGACGCATAAATGCTATGTTGAGATCTTGTTGTTGTAAAAATAATATTACTCATAATGTGATTTTCAGCCTTATTTTTGGTAATTGAAGTTTTGTGTTGCCTCGTGTAATTGATATGGTTGATGTTTTTATATATTTTTATTGGTTAGGATTCTAGTCTTAAGTCTATTCCTTCCTTCAAAAGATTTAGTTTCATTCAGGACAAATGTTCCTAATGTGGGGATAATCTAACACGCCAAAAAAAATACAAGACGTGTTTTAAAGCCTAACATCAGTATCCTAAGGTGTGGATATCGTTTTAAGTTCAATTTTAATGATTTTAAGTCATTTAGGAGTCTAGAAACCAAAACGTCGTGAACATTCATGGCATTCGAAAACTAGTTAAAAAAGGTACTAGCGTTCCTTAGCTTATTTAGTAGTTTTTAGGAGTTGGAAATTCATGAAATTTGGTGAAAGGGTTTATAACATATGTTTAAGTTGATCCATGGTCGAGAAATCCGTGTACGAATCCTGAAGGATTAACCAAGGGACCTTGAGGAGGACCTTTGCATTTCAGAGTCAAGACTACCTGGGTAGTGTTCACCTACAAAGGCAAATGACGGAGCGTGCGTTGATCGACGGGGATTCGATGCAATCCATAGACCAAAAAATAGACAAAACATTAGAAAGTCTCTTTTTAAAACACTCTTAACTCATCAACGGATGTGCAGCACGGAAGGGGAGTTTTTTCGTTCATTGACACATGAGCGGTGGAAGGGGTCTCGTGAGTGAATGGCCTATATTTGCTGCTCGTTTTTAGTTGGGTTAACTCAATTAAATAGGGTTCTAATTAATTAATTAGGGGTTTATTTAAGCCTAACTAAGTTAATTAATGTCTCATATAAAGACCCTAACCCCATTACACTAATCACAACTCACAAAACAAAACTCTCTTCCTTCTCTCTTCTTTCTCTCTCTAATAGGAATCACCGTTGAAGGATAAGATAGGGGAGGGTTTGAGAACTGTGAAAGGATTAATTTATCCAACAATATTCATCAGTTAACAAGGTATGGGATCTAATTCACCTTTGAGACCTCTTTCCTCAAAGGGTTCCATGAAATTGATTTCAATAAACTTGAGTTTTTGGTTTTCATCCAATACGAAAGTGATCCTATGAATTGATTTAATATGATTTATTTTGGATATTATGAATGTATTAACATTGACTCTAATATAATTATTATATATTTTTATGGTTTTGTCTATGTTGTAGAAGATGACCTTATCCCTTAACCCTACGTTTTGATCATGATGTGAATTAGATTGTAATGGTTCAATTGACTTGGTTATTGGTTAAATTAATACTAAATGATGTTGTTACACAAATCATTAATATGTTAGGGCGATTTGTAGTCTTTCGTGCTATTTCTTGAGAAGATGATCAAGGTTATGAAATATGTTTTGAATTAACCTGAGTATCTTGTCTTAAGCTTTGATCTAGTATTGAATTGTGATGTAGTCATTCTTCTAGCCTTGTTATCATGTTTATTATTAACATATGATGATGTATTCCAAATTGGGGTTAAATTTAGGGTTTGTAGTAAGACCTTGATGATGAATAATGATAGGGACTTGGTACATCTTGTATCCCCAATCCTTTACTTCGAATTATGGTTAATTGTGATTGAGTAATGATTTTGTATTGGATTATTACTTTTATTAGGATTTATAGGATGATATGATTTTTAAATGAGATGTTTTGACTATGATCTTTTTGGTGTTATCTTAAGATGTAAAAGTTATAAGGATGGTGAATGATTTACCAATGTGCCTTATCATGATATGAGAATTTTAATGTGATAACATCACCTATATGAAATGTAACTGAAGGACAATAATCCTTCAATTCTTAGTGAGCTATGAGTAAGATGATTTTATCTAAGGCTTAGATCCTTTGACCTACAATAAGCTATGATGATTAATAAAGCAACTAAAGACATTTCAAAAAGGGACTCTAGCTTACCATCGAGTGAGCTACATTGAAAAGTGTCCCTCCCTACATAGTGAAGGTAGGATCACTAATGTACTCATGATATTGGAGACTATAATGCATGTAGCATAAAGAGGATCCGAATTATATCTCCTAGTTCTTGAACTATGTTTCCCCTTTAGGAATACTAGCTAGTGGATCCACGTAGTTGCTATGTTCATATTTTTGTACTACCTTGGCAAGTAGTCCGCCTTCTTTTCAGTGTCGGGTTCCATGACACCGCATTCCGCATTATTCCATGTGGTCTATGTCTGTTAGGTGAATATGTTCTTAAAAGGTAAAATGAACCAAAGGATTGAACTCTAACTAAGATGATTTAAGGGGTTTAGCTTAGTCTAGGTAGGGGTATGAGACTCTACCTAAACATTGCACTAGTTAGCCTTGAAGGGTGTCTTAGGTCGATGTTCTTATGCATGAAAATGCTTAAAATGCTATATGACATGTATATGATGATCTTGAACACAGTTGATACTATATGTTTATTGGTGTCACTTTTGAATATGGATTGGTCTATATGGTTAAAGTAGGATGTTAGGTAATCTCAAATGCTATATTATGGGAAGTAGGATGTTAGTCATGGTTCTTGTTGGCTTATTTGATTGAGTAAGGTTATGGGGCTTTGCTTAGTCATTGCACTTGTTGACATTATTAGGGTTCAGAGGTAATTGTCTTGCTTTAGTTATGTTCAAATGTAATCTCGTTTATGCTTGC
Source organism: Solanum lycopersicum (assembly GCF_036512215.1). Classification (NCBI taxonomy): domain Eukaryota; kingdom Viridiplantae; phylum Streptophyta; class Magnoliopsida; order Solanales; family Solanaceae; genus Solanum; species Solanum lycopersicum. The sequence goes on from NC_090808.1 coordinate 40,441,371, forward strand.
CGCTATTACGACTTGATGATAGAGTTACTTGATTATGTGTTGAATTAAATTATATGTATGTTGACTTGAATAGTTTGATGTTGTTGGTCTAGTAATATACATGCCTATGACTTCATTAATATGTATTATTGATTTGGTAGGGTCTTGTTGTTTATGCATAAGTGTTTGCAAAGTAAATTGCATACCTTTAATATAATGTCCATATTTTCTTATCCTGATTTAAAAGTATGTCCACATATGGTCTCTTACTTAGTAAATGGCGAACTAACCCCATTTTATCCATTTCCCCAATATTTTTTGGTTTCGGTCATTAAAGTGCTTTATAAGACGACTTGAAGAAAGCTTGGATCTTTTATTCTTCCAAGTAGGGTAAGTCCTAACTTTTCAAGGGCTATATCACTATCTAGCTACTGGAGTTAATATGTGTGTGTGTGTTCGTTTATATATATATATATATGTATATGTATGGATGTATGTAGAGGTTTATGTAAATCTCCTAGTAGATGTAATGAAATGTTCTAAATTTTCGCTAAATTTCATATGTGAATGTAATTATGTAAGCTAATAAACTTCTCTTAGTCCTCAAAGAGGACGACGACACCATTTACGTCTTGGGGCTTTCGTGGATGTGACAGATCATTTTTTTAATGGTCCACTTATCGGGCCAGTGCTTATGTGCTATACTTGATAACATTATGGCCTCGTCGGAACTACTTTATGAATGCTGAAAATGTGGCCTCGTTGTCATTACTTTATGTATTATGATATTTTCATGTTATAACATGTTTATGTGAGTGATGTTAGTGTCTTGATGACTTATTGGCTATGTGTAGTCAAAGCATGAATTCTTCTAGTTGATCATATATGTGTTTCTAGTAGGTTATAGTGAAGTCACTATGTTTATTAGTTAAAGTTGAAGTATAGTTATTCTTGATAGATTATATGAGACTTGTGATGGTTTATACTTATGATTTTATAGAGGTATGTAGGGTGAATTGCATGTATGTCTAGTTTTCGTATATGCTGCTTAAATGTTATGTTATATGTGGTATAGCGAAGTATGTGTCTGTCTTATTTTGGTAGACTTGTGTTCCTTACTTGATATATGTAAAATGTGAATATGATTTCTTGACTTGGTATGCTAAAGCTTTTTATTCTTGTATTTGTGATTGACATGTGACCTTGAAAATTGTTAATAAGGTCCTTATGTGCAACCTTCAACCTAGATGGAAGGTTATGGTATCCTTGAAGTATAAAGCCCAAATAGTATCCTTCTTGTGTGAATGGTGGACTTAGGATTGATTGGTTGGAATGACATGAAATCATCCTTAGGATAGTCATTGAGCTATTCTCTTTACAATTTTAGGTATCTTTAGTGGGCCCTCTTTGATAAGGTGTAATTTGATTAGGTTGTTAAATAGATATAGAACCTCTTCATGTATTCCTTTGTTGAAATATTCTATGACAACAAAGTCTATCATAGAGCGAGTTGTTGTACCTAAGATTACGCTATAGAAAAAAAAACCCTTGATATTCCTTAACCATGTGCCTAAATGGGATGTGTCCTAGTTCTACCATTAGCAGTAGAACAACCTCTATCCGAGTAGGTGCATGACTCAAAATTTCATGCATTACTAATATGGTTTATGTTCGTTATTTCCCATTCTCATCATGTGGGATACCTACTAGTATTGGAGATGTTCAATGGAATTTAGGTGGATGTATGGGACGCTATCTTTAAATTGCACGATTAGGCTTTGAACATGTTACTGCGTGAATCCCTAGGTCTTCTCCAAGACAATTATTTGAATGTACAGAAATGTTGAATGTCTCTTAATGAATGAATGAAGATAATGTCTTAAGTTAGAAAACATGTTAATGAATAAGTACTTGTCTAAGGTAGTTCAAGGATTTCTTAGTTAAGGTATGAAAGGGACATAGGAATGGTCACTTCATGTCTTACCCTGTGAAATTTTAAAATTAAATCTCAGCATATTCCGCTACACGACCACGATTCCAAGGCCGAATTTGGACTTGGGAGGAACAAGTCCGCGACCAGGACATGTTCCTTTCATTTATAAATTCTGTTGCCCTGGACAACTTGCGGGCCAATGGTAGAGTCCTCCTCAAGGACACCTAGGTTTGTCCTTGAAGTGTTGTAACTTGACGTTTTTACCATAGATGTGTCCCGATAGGTTTTATTGTCATATCCACTGACTTTAGAATCCAACCAACACATAAAAACAAAGAAATTATAGAAGGACACCCTACACGTCTAAAGACTAACTTTCGAACGTCTTGGCCGTTATTGGACATTTGACCTCCAATCAACTTCAAATTATCTATACAAGATTTAAAACACTTTATTATCATGCTATCAACCTTTTTAGGCATATGTGAGGCACTAGATACCTTAGTTCATTTTGAGGGTCTTGATAATATCCCCCACTTGGGAATATTGGTCCTCGAATGACATTTGGAACTATTAAAACATTATCAAGGACTCAATGAACCATCGAGCAACTCACAAAATTAAAAATGCTATCACGCAAGAGTCAATGCACCAAAACTTAAAAGGAATACAAACTTCATATCATTATGCAACAAAAACAAAAAAATCATACATAAACTACTCTAAAATTTTCTTTCCATGCTTACATACTTGTTCATACATTATTGCCTTTTGGAGGAAATTCCTTCTTCAACTTTAGGCATGCTCATTAATTCATCATAAAGTTATACATACAATGGATTCAATTGCACACATTGGCCAAATCCACATTTCAACTAATGAGAAATTAAGCAATTAACTTAGTTGACAAAAAATATGAATTATGTAGCTCAACTACAATATAGTCTAGACATGGTACAATCAAGGTCATACATAACATTACCATGTTTAAGTTTTCTTCTAGGATGAACTACCTTCTTCTTTTCACAACATAAACACATGGCATCATAGAGTTCACATAAAAGAAATGCACAAAGGTCAATTCATTTTAAAGAGGATTTCTATAATCCAAACCACATTATGCTCATGATTTGTTCCTAATGATGTAAAAGTTGCAGCTCATACCAACACATCACTAAAATAGCAAGTCATTTAATAAAATTTCAAATTCTACCATGACATTACCTTTCATACAAATGCATCATTAGGAAATTTGTTACAATTCATAGTCTCACATTGATTATATTGTTTATTCATACAAACACTTCTTAAAAATGATCCTACAAGAACACTTACTAATTCATAAAAGTAGCACATTTTTAAAAGGACTCATCATTTCTAATTTAAGGAAAACTCAACACATAAATATTAGCACAAAACAACGTCACATTAAAAGTGTTATGAAGGATGTTTATCTAGCCTTTTCATAAAGTTAAATGCACATTTATCATATGACAATGCACAACGACATGAAAAACATATGTTTTTGATAAAAAAGAATATTTTTCATGCAACAATGACCTTTTATTACATGCATAACAATGTTGTCATTAAGGCGTGCATGATAATCTATGTAGAACTTGCAACTTAAATACATGCAAGACTCCCATCATAATAAGCTACATGGGATCTCTTTAGTATCAAGCTTGAGTGTAAATTGCATGAAAAGATAAGAATATCTACAACCTTACTACTTATATTGTGACGACCAGGGAGCATCCCATAAAAGTAACATAGCATACATAACCTCTTGAGGTCTTATACAAGCCCATTTTCATCATTCATCACACATCATATGATAGAAACATAACTTTATATAAAACTAAACACAATAATACATAGTTAGATTCTAAGTCTATTTTTCCAAGTTAGACTTAATATCATTAAAATATAATATGGACACAACCCTTATCAATATATAATAATATCTAAACTATTACATAACATTAAGAATGAATTGACATAGGAAATCCTTGAATCATAAGGATCCCTTTATTGATCTTGGGAAAAACATATGAAGCACTTTACTTTAGAGACATCCTTTACAATCCATAACCAACACTTTGTGTAAAAATATGAAGAAGAATGGTGTTGGTACAAAAATGGACTAAGTATGGAGACCATGCAAAAACATGCATTTAAAGAGGACATTTGGTTAGAAAACCATGTATGTTCCCTTTAGTAGAACTTCATAAAACATTGTAACAATAATCAGAACATAGATCTTATGCTTTTCATAAGCATCGACACTATTAATAATATCACGTAAAACCACTTAATTCATTTAAGGCACATTTATCATATTCATATTGATACCTTCCTTCTAATATAAGTCCTTACCCCATGTAACCCTCTTGTAATATTGGGTGAAATGCGTGAAGAGTTTCCCATTTTACTACACACATTCAAGATTCACCATAAAGACATAGAGGTAAACATTCTTATAACCTTCATTAACCCCAAAAACCTTTACACATATATAGAAGCATAACATATCATGAGAATACAAGATTCACATAAAAATCAACATCAACCATGAACCACATATAAGACTCATTCAAAGACAGTATTCAAGTCAAAAATTCAAATACAATCATAGTAAGGAAATAACAAACATACACCAACATAGATTTCACTTCAATTAATATCATATGATCTTACTTACAATCCCAATATAAGCCTACTTATGAAATGCACATGTGAAGTCCTATAACCACAAATATACTTTTTAAACTCACAAAGAACCCATAACAATATCATTTACTTCATAAATAATAAAGACAAGTATAGACAACTTCATACAAGCAAATAAACACGTTCATCATATAGTCAACAAGACCAACATTATGCATATAAGGTAAAACCTTATCATAGAGACACAATGGGACTCATATGATGAATATTATAATACAATTAGTTCAATACCATATGTCATTTATATAAGACATATACATATTCATATAAATATAGAACACCTTCCTAAGACTCCTTTCAAGAGCTACTTATGCAATGCATATGTAAAGTCCCATACCCTCACCTACACTGAGCAAGTTCCCTTAAGTTGTCCTAGTAAGGGTTCAATACAATTCTCCATTTTCCATTTTATATCAGTGAAATTCAAGCCTTAGCCGACGATAAGACCATGTTAGTCAAACATGGAATCCGGTGTCATGGAAACCCATATTGAAAGGAGGTTCTATATTTGCCAACGTAGAACATTAACATCATACGAGAATCTAGGTGGATCCACTTTATAAATCTTATGGGGTCAATATATTAAATGAAAATTCAAAGTATAAATGGAAACACTGTATTTGCCCATCGAATATTATAGTTATCCACCTCGTGAGGAATATGGTGAACAAGTCTTCCCTTTTTTAAAGGGCACCCCTCATCATCAAGTTCATTCGGTGCTAAACTAACTTTCATCCATTGAAAAGTCTTTATTAACTTTACTTCATAAAAATGGCTTTAGAAGGTTTAAATTCTGAACTCATAGGTTATATATGAGAATGTCCTTTCATTAACCTAAATCATGTGAGAGAACCTTTCACATAGACATAGCATATTTACGCATAGTCTTGTTTAGAGTACAATAGAGAATACCTTTCAAAAGACTCCTTATTTACTAGATTATCACATATTCTTTATTACATGCATTCATGTGTGTGTATGTGTACTTACATGAGAATACCTTTCACATAAACACATTTAGATACAACACATATGCTTACTTCATTATGTCATATACTTTCATGTTCATAGCTTAATTATGCATTCATATTCATGTACATAGAGTAACCACCCTAGGAGTTATTCTATAAACGAAAATATATGCAATGTATACGAAAAGTCCTATACCTTTACCTACTAGTTCACCTATCAAGTCACCCTAGTAAATATAATATCATAATTCATGGATATATGTTTTGCATGCATAGTAGTAGATATAAATGCATATGAGAACTATCCTTTCATTAGACAACATAAACCTATATTACTTATAACTATGTATAAGGTGTGAGTGTGTGTAAATTGGACAACATGATCACATAATGGCTATCAACAAAATATTGAGGCAGACACTCTCTTCAGACCTCAATCCATATTCATGCATAGATCAGACACCACATCATAGCATACTAGTCAAGAAAATTTCAAGATTTGGATTCTAGGTTCCTAAGATTGGCTAAGATCACACATCCATATAGAGGTACGTAGGTAGAGGTCATTCAACATTAGAACTTCATCATTAGAAGAATATTGACCAAACGTAACCCTAACGTCTTCAATAAAACATAATAGACGTCATCAAACTTAGAACATAATACAACAGGGTGGAGGTTAACTTTAACTTAATTTTTATAAACTTCTTTCACAGGCTTCTTACCACATAGAGTTAAATTTCTTTTAGGGTAAGGTTGTCAAGTGTAACGACCCGTTTAGTCGTTTTGAGCGGCAGACTTTATTTCTGGAAAAACTGGCGGAAGCGACGGACCCCACGACGGACCGTCATGGGCACGACGGACCGTCGCTAGGTACTAAAAATCGACTCTCTGAACTTTGTGACGGAATGGCAGGACGGACCGTCATAGGTGTGACGGACCGTCACAGACCCTTGGTGGAATTTTGGGTCTCTAAACTCTACGATGACCTACAGGACGGACCGTCGCAGGCACGACGGCCCGTCACAAGTTGCGCAAATCCCAGGCAGAGTCGGATTTCTGCTTAAGTTTTAAGGGACGTTTTTGACTATTCTTGCCTTAATTATAAAGTTCGTGGGTTTATATTAATAACTCAAATTCTTGAGTGGTTAAAAGAGGTAACCCTAAGTTAATTAGTGGGGTATTATTGCCATCTTTTATTCTTAATTATATACTAATTAGGGTAAAAGAAAGAGGGTTGGAATAAAGAAAATAGAAAGAACAAGAGAGAGAGGGAGAATCGAATGAGAAGGGAGAAACAAAGCTTGGAGACAGATTTGCTTGCTTGATCACTAATCTTTGGTGGAGGTAGGTTATGGTTTTCATGCTTTCATAGTAAACTCTTAATAGAGAATGATTTGTATTGGTAGTATTGTAAACCCTACTATATGCTTAATTGTATGTTTGGATGAATATGATTGTGTGATTATGATAAGATGAGCATGATGAAAATATTGAATCCCAAATCTTGAAAGGAAACTTTAATATACATTATTAATGATGATGCCTTGGTATAGAAGAAGGCTTGATGAATTAAAGTAATGGGATTGATGATGCCTTGGTATAGAGAAGGCCTGATGATTTACAGAATGATATTAGTGGATCGGAGTGTCACGTACCAACACATGTAGGGGATCGGGTGTCACGAACCGACACGTAGAATTAGGGGATCGGCTGTCACGAACCGACACGTAGAATTAGGGGATCGGGTGTCACGAATCGACACGTAGAATTAGGGGATCGGGTGTCACGAACCGACACATAGAATTAGGGGATCGGGTGTCACGAACCGACATGTAGAATTAGGGGATCGGGTGTCACAAACCGACACGTAGATATAGGGGATCGGAGTGTCACGTACCGACACAAGAGGAATAATGAATATGAGGGATCGGAGTGTCACGTACCGACACAAGAGAAATAATGAATATGAGGGATCGGAGTGTCACGTACCGACACAAGAGAATTAAAGATAATGAATCTTGAAAGATGATAATATACTAAATCTAATGAACGTAATTCCCAAATGAGTATGGTGTTGAGGCTTGAGCCCTCATGGATGAACTTGTTGTGGCTACATTTTGAGTTTTATAGTTGATTTACGATAATATTGATATATATTGTTCCCTATTTTGATTTGGCCGATGATATCTACTCAGTAACCGTGTTTTGTACTGACCCCTACTTTTATGTTTTCTTCTTGTTTATTTGTGGAGTGCAGCAAACGTGCCATCGTCTTCAACTCAACAGTAATTCAAGCCAGTCTTAGTAAATCGGAAATTCAGGGTGAGCTAATGCTTCTAGCTTGGACTGGATCTTCTTTTACAAGTCTTGATGCCTTGAACTTCCGGCATGGACTAGCTTTTATGTATTTTTAGCTTTTAGAATACTCTTAGTTTAGTCATTTGATTGTAGATGTTCTACTGATGATGACTTCCAGGTTTTGGGGATGGTAATAATAGTTTTGAATTGTTTTTATTAATGAGTTTAAGTCTTCCGCATTACTTTCTGTTGATATACGTTGAAATGTTAAGGGTTTGATTGGTTGGTTCGCTCACATAGGAGGGTAAGTGTGGGTGCCAGTCGCGTCTCGGATTTGGGTCGTGACAAACTTGGTATCAGAGCATTAGGTTCGTTGGTCTCATCACACACGAACAGGTCTAGTAGAGTCTTAAGGAACGGTAGGGGGACACCTTTACTTTTCCTTGAGAGGCTATAAGTCTTTAGGAAAAATTTCACTCTTTCATTCTTTCTTTCGTGCTACTACTTGAGTCCAATTGGTATCTGGGCGATACGAATTGGTATCTGACCATCTTCACTCTCTTTCGCAGATGGTTAGAACTAGAGCAACGACTACGCCAACACCAACACCGGCAAGACAAGAAACAACGGAGCCAGCCACTGGGGCTGTGGCTCGAGGAAGAACAGCGGCGAGGGGCCGTGGTAGAGGTCGTGGGAGGACATCCTCTAGAGGGAGAGGACAAGCACCTAGCCCATCTGATACTAGGGCAGTGACTCCTCCACCGACCAAGGAAGTAATAAGAGAAGGGGAGGATGGGGAAACTGAACAAGTGCAAAACGAGGAAATGCCACCCCAACCTACCCCAGAGATGATCAATCAGGTTCTGGCTTATCTTAGCGGGTTATCTGATCAAGGTCAGGCACCTCCAGTGTTTTCTGCGCCAACACCTCCGATTTCAGAAGTACAACATGCGGCTACTATGGCTCCCCGTATGGATGTTCCATTAGACATAGGCACATTTCCACGTCTGACTACTGGGCCTATAATGACAAATGATCAGCATGAACTTTTCAGTAAGTTCTTGAAATGGAAACCTCCAGTCTTCAAGGGTGCTGAATTGGAGGTTGCTTATGATTTTCTGGTTGACTGTCACGAGCTACTACACAAGATGGGTATAGTAGAATGGTTTGGTGTGGAGTTTGTGACTTATCAGTTTCAAGGGAACGCCAAAATGTGGTGGCGGTCACATGTCGAGTGTCAACCAATAGAGGCACCACCTATGACTTGGGCCTCATTCTCTAGTTTATTTATGGAGAAGTATATCCCCCGGACTTTGAGGGATCGGAAAAGGGATGAGTTCTTGAGCCTAGAGCAAGGTAGGATGTCGGTTAATGCTTATGAGGCTAAGTTTCGTGCACTATCCAGATATGCCACTCAATTATGTTTCAGTCCCCAAGAGCGAATTCGCCGGTTTGTGAAGGGGTTGAGGTCAGAATTGCGGATTTCGGCCTTACAGATAGCGGCAATGGCAAAATCCTTCCAAGAGGTGGTAGACTTTGTGATAGAAGTGGAAGGAGTGAAGCCAGACGACTTCACCACAACATCGACATCAAAAAGGCTTCGAAAGGGAGGTGAGTTTAATGGTTCTTACACTAGAGGACAGGGTTCGGGAAGTTACTCAGTCCGACCAATTCAATCTTCTCTACAGACTGTAGTTGGGGGACCACCTCAGACCGGTCAACACTTCTCCGAGGGGCATATGATCGACTCCAAAGAATGTTATGGATGTGGGGAGATTTGACATATTAGGAGAAATTGTCCCAGACCAAGTTACAGAACCCCAATAGCTAGAGGTAGAGGTGGTCATGGTAGAGGCCGTTTTTCTAGAGGGAGTGGTGGTCGAGGTAATAGTTGTCACCAAAACGGCAGAGGTAATGGACAAACTGGGGCCACTACATCACAACATGGTAGGGGCAACGGACAGACGAATGATAGGGCCCATTGTTACGCTTTCCCTTGGCGGTCTGAAGCGGAGGCATCTGATGCTGTCATCACAGGTAATCTTCTGGTTTGTGATTGCATGGCTTCTGTATTGTTTGATCCTGGATCCACGTTTTCTTATGTATCTTCCTCATTTGCTAATGGTCTAAATTTACATTGTGAATTACTTGATATGCCTATTCGTGTCTCTACTCCGGTGGGTGAGTCTGTGGTAGTTGAAAAGGTATATAGGTCTTGTTTGGTAAACTTTGTGGGGAGCAACACTTATGTAGATTTGGTTATCTTAGAAATGGATGATTTTGACGTGATTCTGGGTATGACTTGGCTTTCTCCGCAATTTGCAATCTTGGATTGTAATGCTAAAACGGTGACGTTAGCCAAGCTTGGGACAGACCCGTTAGTGTGGGAGGGTGACTACACTTCCAATCCGGTCCGCATCGTCTCCTTTCTTCGTGCTAAGAAAATGATTAGTAAAGGGTGTTTAGCTTTCTTGGCACATCTCAAGGATGACACTACCCAAGTACCTTCAATTGAGTCGGTTTCGGTAGTTCGTGAGTTTCTGGATGTGTTTCCTACAGATCTTCCTGGTATGCCACCGGATAGGGATATTGACTTCTGTATTGATCTTGAACCCGGTACTCGCCCCATTTCTATACCCCCTTATAGAATGGCTCCCGCGGAGTTAAGAGAGTTAAAAGCACAACTTCAAGAGTTATTGAACAAAGGCTTCATTAGACCAAGAGCATCTCCTTGGGGTGCTCTGGTTTTGTTCGTAAAGAAGAAGGATGGGAGTTTTCGAATGTGTATAGACTATAGACAACTAAACAAGGTTACCATAAAGAACAAGTATCCTCTTCCCCGCATTGATGATTTGTTCGATCAGTTACAAGGTGCTTGTGTCTTCTCTAAGATTGACTTGAGATCCGGTTATCATCAATTGAAAATACGGGCAACGGATGTGCCAAAGACTGCTTTTCGAACGAGGTATGGGCATTACAAATTTGTAGTGATGTCCTTTGGTCTTACGAATGCTCCTGCTGCGTTCATGAGCTTGATGAACGGGATTTTTAAGCCATATTTGGACCTCTTCGTGATCGTATTTATTGATGATATATTGGTATACTCAAAGAGCAAGAAGGAACATGAAGAGCATTTGAGAATGGTATTGGAAATGTTGAGGGAGAAAAAGCTTTATGCCAAGTTCTCTAAGTGTGAGTTTTGGCTAGATGCGGTGTCCTTCTTGGAACACGTGGTTTCTAAGGATGGAGTGATGGTGGATCCTTCTAAGATTGAGACAGTGAAGAATTGGGTAAGACCCACTAATGTGTCAGAAATAAGGAGCTTTGTTGGGTTAGCTAGCTACTACCGCCGATTTGTCAAGGGATTCTCTTCTATTGCTTCCCAATTGACGAACTTGACTAAGCAGAATGTCCCATTTGTATGGTCGGATGAATGTGAGGAAAGCTTTCAGAAGCTCAAGACTTTGTTGACTACCGCACCTATCCTTACCTTGCCAGTAGAGGGTAAGAACTTCATTGTTTATTGTGATGTATCCTATTCTGGTTTGGGTGCAGTACTAATGCAAGAGAAGAGTGTGATTGCTTATGCTTCAAGACAATTAAAAGTGCATGAACGTAACTATCCCACTCATGATTTGAAATTGGCCACGGTAGTGTTTGCATTAAAACAATGGAGACACTATTTATATGGGGTTAAGTGTGAGATCTATACGGATCATCGTAGCCTTCAGTATGTCTTTACTCAGAAAGATTTGAACATAAGACAGAGGAGATGGATGGAGTTACTAAAGGACTACGATATCACTATCTTGTATCATCCAGGGAAGGCGAATGTTGTAGCGGATGCTTTAAGTAGGAAGGCGGGAAGCATGGGAAGTCTAGCTCACTTGCAAGCTTCTAGACGCCCATTGGCTAGAGAGGTTCAGACTCTAGCTAATGACTTGATGAGATTAGAAGTAAATGAGAGGGGAGGATTGTTGGCTTCTGTGGAGGCAAGATCTTCCTTTCTTGACAAGATTAAGGGAAGACAGTCTGATGATGAGAAACTGCGCAGAATTCAAGATAAAGTATTGCGAGGAGAGGCTAAGGAAGAACAAATCGATGAGGAAGGTGTTTTGAGAATCAAGGGAAGGGTATGTGTACCCCGCGTCGATGATTTGATCAATACTATTCTGACAGAGGCTCATAGTTCAAGGTATTCAATACATCTGGGCGCAACCAAGTTGTATCGTGACCTAAAGAAACACTTTTAGTGGAGTAGAATGAAGCGTGACATTGTGGATTTTATTGCCAAATGTCCAAACTGTCAACAAGTAAAGTATGAACACCAAAGGCCCGGAGGAACACTTCAGAGAATGCCCATTCCGGAATGGAAGTGGGAAAGAATTGCAATGGATTTTGTGGTTGGTCTTCCGAAGACAATGGGTAAGTATGACTCCATTTGGGTGATTGTTGATAGGTTAACTAAATCTGCTCATTTAATTCCGGCCAAGGTGACTTACAATGCAGAAAAGTTAGCCAAACTTTACATCTCGGAAGTGGTGCGATTGCATGGGGTTCCACTATCCATCATATCAGATAGAGGTACGCAATTTACTTCTAAGTTTTAGAAAACATTGCATGCAGAATTGGGTACTAGGTTGGACCTTAGTACTGCGTTCCATCCCCAGACCGATGGTCAGTCTGAGCGAACGATTCAAGTGTTGGAGGATATGCTTCGTGCGTGTGTGATAGAGTTTGGTGGTCATTGGGATAGCTTCTTACCCTTAGCGGAGTTTTCATACAATAATAGCTATCACTCAAGCATTGATATGGCCCCATTTGAAGCATTGTATGGTAGGAGATGTAGGACTCCCATTGGTTGGTTTGATGCGTTCGAGGTCTGACCTTGGGGTACTGATCTCTTGAGGGATTCGATGGAAAAAGTGAGGTCTATTCAAGAAAAGCTTCTAGCGGCACAAAGTAGACAAAAAGAATATGCAGATCGAAAGGTTAGAGACTTAGAGTTCATGGAAGGTGAACAAGTCTTGTTGAAAGTTTCACCCATGAAAGGGGTGATGCGGTTTGGTAAAAGGGGTAAGCTAAGTCCAAGGTACATTGCACCATTTGAAGTACTTAAGCGAGTGGGGGAGGTGTCTTATGAGTTAGTCTTGCCTCCAGGGCTGTCCGGAGTACATCCGGTATTCCATGTGTCGATGTTGAAAAGATACCATGGGGATGGAAACTACATTATCCATTGGGATTCAGTTTTGCTTGATGAGAACTTGTCTTATGAGGAGGAGCCTGTTGCTATTTTAGATAGAGAAGTTCGCAAGTTGAGGTCAAGAGAGATTGCATCCATCAAGGTGCAATGGAAGAATCGACCGGTTGAAGAAGCCACTTGGGAGAAGGAGGCGGATATGCGAGAAAGATACCCACATCTGTTTAAAGATTCAGGTACTCCTTTTCGCCCTTGTTTTCCTTCTTTTGATCGTTCGGGGACGAACGATGGGTAAATTGGTATCTAATGTAACGACCCGTTTAGTCGTTTTGAGCGGCAGACTTTATTTCTGGAAAAACTGGCAGAAGCGACGGACCCCACGACGGACCGTCATGGGCATGACGGACCGTTGCAGGGTCTCGTTTCAAAACACTTAGAAATTCTGAAATTGGGTACTAAAAATCGACTCTCTGAACTTTGTGACGGAATGGCAAGACGGACCGTCACAGGTGTGAAGGACCGTCACAGACCCTTGGTGGAAATTTGGGTCTCTGAACTCTACGACGACCTGCAGGACGGACCGTCGCAGGCACGACGACCTGCAGGACGGACCGTCGCAGGCACGACGGCCCGTCAGAGGTTGCTCAAATCCTAGGCAGAGTCGGATTTCTGGTTAAGTTTTAAGGGATGTTTTTTACTATTCTTGCCTTAATTATAAAGTTCGTGGGTTTATATTAATAAGTCAAATTCTTGAGGGGTTAAAAGAGGTAACCCTACGATAATTAGTGGGGTATTATTGTCATCTTTTATTCTTAATTATATACTAATTAGGGTAAAAGAAAGAGGGTTGGAATAAAGAAAATAGAAAGAACAAGAGAGAGAGGGAGAACCGAACGAGAAGGGAGAAACAAAGCTTGGAGAAAGATTTGCTTGCTTGATCACTAATCTTCGGTGGAGGTAGGTTATGGTTTTCATGCTTTCATAGTAAACTCTTAATAGAGAATGATATGTATTGGTAGTATTGTAAACCCTACTATATGCTTAATTTTATGTTTGCATGAATATGATTGTGTGATTGTGATAAGATGAGCATGATGAAAATATTGAATCCCAAATCTTGAAAGGAAACTTTAATATACATTATTAATGATGATGCCTTGGTATAGAAGAAGGCTTGATGAATTAAAGTAATGGGATTGATGATGCCTTGGTATAGAGAAGGCCTGATGATTTACAGAATGATATTAGTGGATCGGAGTGTCACGTACCAACACATGTAGGGGATCGGGTGTCACGAACCGACACGTAGAATTAGGGGATCGGGTGTCACGAACCGACACGTAGAATTAGGGGATCGGGTGTCACGAACCGACACGTAGAATTAGGGGATCGGGTGTCACGAACCGACACGTAGAATTAGGGGATCGGGTGTCACGAACCGACACGTAGATATAGGGGATCGGAGTGTCACGTACCGACACAAGAGGAATAATGAATTTGAGGGATCGGAGTGTCACGTACCGACACAAGAGGAATAATGAATATGAGAGATCGGAGTGTCACGTACCGACACAAGAGAATTAAAGATAATGAATCTTGAAAGATGATAATATACTCAATCTAATGAACGTAATTCCCAAATGAGTATGGTGTTGAGGCTTGAGCCCTCATGGATGAACTTGTTGTGGCTGCATGTTGAGTTTTATAGTTGATTTACGATAATATTGATATATACTGTTCCCTATTTTGAGTTGGCCGATGATATCTACTCAGTACCCGTGTTTTGTACTGACCCCTACTTTTATGTTTTCTTCTTGTTTATTTGTGGAGTGCAGCAAACGTGCCATCGTCTTCAACTCAACAGTAATTCAAGCCAGTCTTACTACATCGGAAATTCAGGGTGAGCTAATGCTTCTAGCTTGGACTGGATCTTCTTCTTCAAGTCTTGATTCCTTGAACTTCCGGGATGGACTAGCTTCTTATGTATTTTTAGCTTTTAGAATACTCTTAGTTTAGTCATTTGATCGTAGATATTCTTGTGATGATGACTTCCAGGTTTTGGGGATGGTAATAATAGTTTTGAATTGTTTTTGTTAATGAGTTTAAGTCTTCCGCATTACTTTCTGTTGATATACGTTGAAATGTTAAGGGTTAGATTTGTTGGTTCGCTCACATAGGAGGGTAAGTGTGGGTGCCAGTCGCGGCTCGGATTTGGGTCGTGACATCAAGGGAGAAGAAATGGATGTCAACCCATAAAAAAATATCCTATAAAACCCGACTAAACATAAGAAACTTCGAATATCGATTGATGTTGGAGTCAAAGGTCTAGGAAAATTCTTAACTGGTTCTGCTTTTTTTTTAATCTAACTCAATACCCTCACATAAACAATGTTACCAAGAAAAGCAGCCGATCTCAACAAAAATTTAAACTTGCCATATTTAAGTAAGAATAAATGTACCTTGAGGACATGCAATACTATTTTCATATGACCAATATGATAATCCTCACTCTTAAAATATACCAAGATATTGTTGATCAAGAAAATTACAAAAGAATCAAAAAGATTCTGGAACACTCTATTCATAAGGTCCATAAAAGTTGCCAGAGAATTAGTTATACCAAAAGAAATGAGTAGGAACTCAAAATGACGATCCGAGTTTGGAATGTCATTCTAGGCATGTCTTTGACACTTACCCGCAAATTGATTTTTGAACAGTAACTCATTCTTTGGAGTTGATCAAACAAATTATAAATCCTAGGGAGAAGATACCTATTACTTATAATTACCTTTTTCAATTATCAATAGTCAACACACATTTTAATAGACCCACCTTTCATATTCAATAATAATACCGGAGCGCCTGATAGAGAAATATTTGGTGGTATAAAACCCTTATTTAGAAAATTCTTCAGTTTAGCATTTTGTTTTTCAACTCGGTCGTAGCCATACTATAAGGAGGAAATGAAATGGGTTAAATATCCGACAAAAAATCTATTTCTCGTTCAGGATGAATTCCGAGTAAATCATCTGGGAAGACATCCGATAAGTCCTGCACTACGGATATCGACTCTTATGAAAGAGCTTCGGACATAAATTCCTTGACCCTCACAATATGGTAAATACATACAATAGAAATCATCTAACAAGATTTAAGGCACGAAATGATTTGACCTCTAATGATTGAGTTTCCCCCCTTCCATCTTAAGAAAGGTGGATTAGAAAATTAAAATTAACTACCATTGTGCAACAACCAATAGAAGTAAAACAAGCATGCAACAAAACTATCACCCATATCACATCGAAGTCCAACATATCACGTTCTACCAAATTAACCAATGTAACCCTATTATTGGACCATAATATGGGATAGACTCTTTTAGAACCGACAGACTCACACAATGTGGTATTAACCGAAATAGGTTCAATACAAATATCGGGGAACACATTAAAACACATTGACACTAAAGGAGTTTTTATTTTATAAAAATTACTATTACGTTTTTGAAAAATTTTAGACATTTTTGATTTAATTATTGATCTTTGAATACATCTAAATCATTATATAAATCATACATGTCATAATATAATTCATCTTTTATACTTTGTATACTTAGTTCAGCCCAACCTTGGGTTGTTATTTCTATTTCTTAATATGTTACTAATATGTCATAAATTTCTCTTTTTATATTTGTATTAAGATCTTTTAAGATATAAAGTATTAATATGTTATAGTTAACAACATCGTCTAGTAGGTAAGTATTCATTTTTATTATTTTCCACTTTCGCTAAAATTTTATTCCTTCCAAACTCTTAATGGATTATACTTATCTATTATGAAATAATAATGATTTAATAATCATCTCGTCTAGTCACTACAACAACTTTCTTCTTTGATTAGTTACCGTAACAGCGCCTCAACTTTGTTTACTCCCCTAAACGGCCTTCTTGCCTACCGGTTTCAACTTTAGGATGGCATAGTCTGGGCATACTTATTCAAAGAATATTTCTGTAGCAAACCTTCTAAAGATGTTTATTATAACATTATAAGTCATGATAAACAATTATAATCAACAAGCAATTTTCAGAAATAAATCTATTTAGCTACTCATAAATTTAAGAGTGTATACCTGTTTTTGTAGATCTGTAGCTTCAAGTTTTTCCATAATAATTTAATTAGCTAGCTCTGATATCAATTTTGGGGTGGAAGGGGAATTAAAAGAAATTAAGAGTGAGAGAGAGATGTATTTGAAAGGGATGATTTTATTATGAGGGAAAGCCCTCCATTTATACACAAAAACTTTACACCTTTGGCCAAAATGGCTGACACTTACTTTACACTTGGCTTTTTACATTTGGTCGACACAAAAAACAAAAAACTTACAATTA
Source organism: Solanum lycopersicum (assembly GCF_036512215.1). NCBI lineage: Eukaryota > Viridiplantae > Streptophyta > Magnoliopsida > Solanales > Solanaceae > Solanum > Solanum lycopersicum. The sequence continues at coordinate 40,458,876 of NC_090808.1, forward strand.
CTAATGTCCTATTTTTTATTATTGTCCGACATACTTTTACAATACTTTTTTACATATGGCTAATATTCAGCCGGCACAAAACGATAAACACTAAAAACAAAATACTTTAGTTTATACACAGATATCTAATAACAAAATACTTTTTTTTTATCTTGTATGAATATTCTTTGATATAGCTTGCTTTATTTCTTTTGTCATTATCTCAAATCAGCTGCTGGTTTTACGTTATCTTCTCCGTTACAGTTGGAGCATCTATGATCTGAGTATTTGTTGTTGATAAGTTCACAATATCTTACTAATAACTCCTCTGAAATAAATTCCTTCTTCAAGGCTCTTGTAGTTGGTTTCTCTTCTGGCTTTAGTAATGACAAAATCCATCGCTGGACGTCATCCATATCTGATTTCCTTAGCTCTTGGGAGTTTGAATAAATCATTACTTGATCTCTTGCATAATAACTCCAAATAGCATTGTCATTTAAATATTTATTGGCTAACTCTTGTATAATTGTTGCTATACCAATTATCCTTTTATTCGCATAAAAGTTTGGTATTTCTATCTTTGGTATCTCGATTTGTTTCTCTATCTCTTCCGATATAATCATATCTCTTGTCAGGCCTATCTTTACAACTTGTATTGGCGACTTTATCTCCTCGTATAATATCTCAGCTGGTGCTGTATAGAATTCTATATAGAGTAGGTTTCCTTTAGTAATTCTCCTATATGTCACAAATTCTTTATGTAATTCCGGTATTCCAATTATTTCTTCTCCGGTATATGTATATACTATATTTAGTAGTCCATATCTATAACATGTTTTAACTAAATTTTGACTAGTTTTAGGTAGTGCTATAAGTTTGTTATATCCCTGTAACTTCTGGGTTATATAGTCTTCTTCGGGGTTTTTTGTTTGCGTAGATTTTGGGTTCAAGTTTAAATATGTCTGATTTTATATATGTTTTCGATGTAGGACTGCGTAATGTACTTGTATCTCTTCTTGTAATTCTGTAGACTAACTGCATATGTGGATGTTTGTTGTTCCACTGGAATCTGTACTTGTGGTTTTTGGATAAATGGTTTTATGAATAGTTGGTTTAAATTTGTATTTTTTGGTTTCTCACTATCTTTTTTGATCGTAACTATAGCTGTATTTAAACAAACTTTGTTGTGGGTTTTTTGCAGTTTCCCAACGTTTCCTTCTAGTTCTGGCTGTTTACCATCCGCCGAATGACGTAGCTCCGCATGTTTATAGTCATGCAGCTGACTGTTAGCTTTTCCTTTCAGATCTTGTACATCTACTTCTATCTTTTCTATTTTTTGGCATATATTTGTCATCATAGTCAATAGGTCTTTCATTGTAACTTTCTCTTGAGAGGTAGTCAGCAACAAGGTTCGTATCAGTTTTTATTACCTCAATTGTGAATGTAATATTTAATATATTCAATACTAATCTCCTTATTTCTTTTGTTGTAACTGAATCTTCTACCTTTTTTGTTTTCCACCATTTTACCTGTGCGTTATCTGTCCTTACGATAAATTTATTGTAAACAATATATGGTTAGAATACTAATAAACATATATATAATGCAAATAATTCCTTTCTATTTATCTCCCATTTCATTTGTGCTTTAGTATATGTTCCCGAGTAATACCTGCAATGATGTTCTATCTTTTCTTTGTTATATTTATATTTTGGTACTTCTCGGTAACTGTGATCACTTGAATCTGTTTCAACTATATATGTAAATGTTTTACTTTCATCAAGAAAGTATAGTTTTGGTAATTTTCACATAATTTTTAAATATTTTTTATATGTTCTTTATCTTTATCGTCAAAATAATATTCAACGTCCTTTTTAAGTTTTTTATATAGTGTTTTTAAATGTTCTGCTAATTTTGGTATATATTCTCTTACTTGGTTTACTAATCCTAAAAATGATTGTAATTTCATTTTTGTATCTATATTTTCGTTAAGGGTAATTATTTTTTTATATTATATGGGTTTACATTTTTATTCCATTTTTGTCTATTTGTATTCCTAGAAATTCTACGTGTGGTTTCATTATTTCTGCTTTACTTTTATTTAAGCTTATACCTGAATGTTTAATTGTATGTATGAACTTTTCTAATATTATTATATGTTCTTCTTGTGTCTTAGAATATAATAATATGTCATCTATGTATACAATGCAATTTTCTAATTGGTTAAAGTAGTTATCCATGAAATGTTGATATCTACCTGGTGCATTTTTATATCCAAATGGTAATACATTCCATTCATAGAATCCTTGTGGTACTGTGAATGCTGTTAATTGTTTAGATTCTTCTTCTAATTTTAGGTGGTATAATCCTGATTTGCAATCAAATTACTAAAATAGTTGTATCCTTGTACAACGGGAGAAGGACCAATTGCTTGTTATTGGTTACTATGCTTTCCTTGAGCCCTAGCCATGGGACAATCCCTTAGCTTATGGTCACTCTTTCCGCAACCATATCAATTATTCCAACCAGACATTTACCATATATTTCTCACAAAATTTGGGATCTAAGGTTGGACACCCTATCCTTGCCACCCTTGGAGAAATTTGAAGGAACATGGTTTGAGAAACTATTCTTGAATTTAGGTTTTAGTAAACTTCAAACTTACCCTTAGAAGTATCTTGAACTCCATATTTTTCCTCTTAATACTACTCTCCTAAACTTGTTTTAGCATGCACCTTCAATGTAGAAATTTCCATGTTTTCAAGAAGCATCGCCGAACGAGATTGATTACCTAGAGGAGCTTGTTCTTGAGAAGGTGCTTGGTTTCCTTGGGAAAGAACCCCCGCATTAGCAAACTCCTCTTAAACTCTTCATGTGTCTGTCATTTTAGTAGTCATTGCGTATAACCATAACAAAAGGGTCAAAGGAAAACAAACATAGAGTTGAGACTTTTTAGGAATCACTTACAAGTACAAAAGAAGTGAAAATTTTATATGATTTACATAGTCTCTCATTCATAAGGGTGGAGCACTTCAAAATAATAAACAAGACTCTATGTAGACATGGTTTTATGAGTTAGCATTCCTATGATTTTATATATTCATACTTTGATACAAAGTTTTTCATGACCAGGGAGCACCTTGTAGACGTAATCATCGTCTTTGTTGACGAAGAGGCTTTAGACTAACCCTTTGCATACATCATTGCATATTATAGGTAGAAAAAATGCGGAAAAGTTGAAAACTTTACATATACAGTATACATACACTTCTCATTTATCCATCTATGAAGTTTACATAGACCTCTCATTTGTTACAATGTAGTCTACTATTGTCTCACACATAACCATCTATTATTGAACTGAAAGATTTGGGACATAGCCCTTACAGTATTACAACATAGTCTGAAAAGATAAGAAATGATCATTGTTTTAGACATAGTCAAAGAGTAATGATAGAATAAGGGCATCATCCTCGGACCTTAAGACTCACAACAACCGTGACCTATGCATGTCTTCTATTAAAATATCCTCGAATTTGATTAATGGCACGAACGTATATTATTGTAGAAATAGAGAGAATATGGGTTAGTACAAAAAATATGTTCTATGGAAACATACACAAGTAAAACCATATAAAATATTCAAAAAGGGACATTTTGTTCAAAAGCATGCCAATTAACTTGAATGAATTTATATACAAACAAGAGCTAAAATTCAATAATCACAATAACATAAAGACACATTCATATCCATGTACAAGAATAACATCATCAGAAAGCCTTACAACCATTTCATGTTCTAGAGTTCATATCATTAAATCACACAAGGCCCTTACCTACAATCCCAATCAAATACAACTAGTGCAATGCTCATGTGAAGCCCCATAACCCCATATAAACCAAATAAACTAATAAAGAGACCATAATCAATGTTTATACTTCATACAACATCATATCATGTAGCAATTTAGAGCAATACGATGTTCATAAAATTAAACCAACATCATTTAAGAGCAACATTTTATAGGACCAACATCATTTTTTTCATTCATAACATAAGTGCATAAGAACATCCTCCTATGATACCCTCAAGGTCAATTTGTGCAATGCATATGTAATGTCGCACACCCTTACTTGTACTTAGTAGAACCCTTTAAGTAACCCTAGTTATTGTTTATCTTATTGTTTTTATTTGTTTATTTTACTTTTTGGAACATTCAACATAACTGACAGTAGACCATGTGAGATAAACATGCAATCTAGTGTCATGCAATTCTATACCGAAAGAAGGTTCTCTACTTGACAAGGTAGAACCATAATGAACATAGAATTATAGGTGGATGCACTAACTTGTCTTCCTATAGGGGCACTCTGTTAAGGAACTAGGAGATTAGTGTAGGAATATGAACCTTAACAACAAAAAATATAAGTTTAATCTATTACATCAACTAGAAGAATCATCTTGGCATAGGCAACCCTTAAATCATAAGGGTACCCTTACTTTAAATTTGGAGATAGATTGAAGCTCTTCACATAGGAGATATCCTCTGGCCATCACCACCTACACTTCGTGTAAGAAGATGAAGAAGAATGGTATCAGTAAAAGAATGCACTAAGTATTACAACTATGCAAAAAATGTATTTAAAGAGGACATTTCAATTGAAATCATAAAACATCTATTTTTAGTAAACTTCGTGATCATAGGAACATATAAGCTCAACATAGTTCACATGCAACATATAGACATGGACTCTACTCATAATAGCACATAAACTCATTTATCATACATGGAGGCATATTCTATAGGTACTATACATCATTTATCTTTTATTTCACTTCTTTCATTAAGTAACCCTCAAGTGTAACTAGTAAAGTGTATTACCTTAAGGTCACCTTACAATAGTGTTCTACAATATGATTCATAACACAACAACGTGCATTCATAAGACATAGGCTTATCATAGAAATCAACTTCACATAAATACCAAAACCTAAGACAACTACTATGTCACACCAGTGCAATGTGTACGGGTCATACAATAATACTACTTCCACCAAGTGTACATAAGAATTAACTTTAGACTAGGCATAACATACTTAACAAGTCATAACACTTTTATTCATAACTAGCCATTAGGCCACATACATTATAGAATCATATAAAGACTTTTTACTTTACAAAAACCATAGTCGTAACTTATTTAGTTAAAATTATAGGTACACCACCCTCATAACCCCTTTACAAGATTATTTGTGCAAAGTACATATGGAGTCCCATACACCCACATATACTAATTAAACTTATTTAGAAGTCGTAAATGTAACTCACATGCATATTCATAATTCATATCTTGACGTAGAAAAGTTGCTTAACATGTAATCATACAATTCATAAATACGTAACTTAATTCTTCACTTCATAAGATGCCCCAATCTTATCCTTTCTTGATGTCATCTAGTGCAATGCAAAGGTAGGGTTCATAGTCCTCTTTATAGTAAGTACACTTCTCAAAGAATTTGGATTAGAAATCATATTCTTATCTTTGTATATTTATTAACCTTTGGGAGACATAGCCATAATCGACATAGACCATGTGACCTACACGAAATTCGGTACTCTTCTCCCACATTGAAAAGAGAGGGTACTACTTGCCAAGGTAGGACATTCAAACAAAATATCTTTTCTTGTGGATCCACATAGCTATAACCTATGGAGGCACATTTTTATGGAACAAAGATATTTCTTCTAGAAACCTTTACATGATAACGTGGGGATTTCCATCTCATGAGACAACATCTATGCTAGGAACCTGGACATGGTTAACGTGAAGGATCTTTTTGTGGGAAGCCGTACTTACTAACGTGAAGCTCCCACTATCTTTTTTTATGTTCACTCGGTGCTAGCTATAAATCCCTTTTTAAACATCAGTAAGCCTTTACATAACATTAATTCATACATATTAGGCATTAGGGACTTACTCCGTCATACATCATATAGCTTAAAGATATGTAGGTTGAGAATTCTACTTTCATCATAGAACCTACATTATGCGAGAATGTCCTTTCAAATCAACATATCATACTCATACTATAGTTTAGTTTAGAGTTAGTAATACTTTTAAATAGACTCCCTTATTCATTAGACTACAATTAACATACTTCATTCATACATGCATGTGTGTGTGTACATATATGTGAGATCTACCTTCACATAAACACATTTAGGCACACATGTTCAAACTTCCTCAATCATATACTTTACATGCATAGAAATAGGTAATGATGCATAGGAGAAATATACATTCCTTAGTCATCATGAATCTATCCTACTCATAGATATGCATGAAGAGAGTGTGTGTGTACATTGGTCAACATTATCACATAATGGCTATCACATAGTATTGAGGAAGCCACCCTCTAAAGATCACAACACATGTACAACATTCTTTCAAGTCTCTAAGTCATACACATATATAGAGTATTTAGGTCTATAGACTACAAACACTAACATTATATCATAGAAGATACTACCATATTTAACATTAGAATAGAATGATCCTAGTATGCTTTGATCATACATCCGTATATGATTCATATTAGTAGGGGTCATGCTACAATGATACTCTTCGTCACTATCCATATTAACCCTAACATTATCATCACACACATATATATAACATCATCCCCACACCTAAGGCATGCAACTTGTTTTGAGGGCTATTCCTCTACTACACATAACATAAATTCACCTAAACATAATATTAAAATATATGCTAAATCCTTTAACTTCCTAATTACATAAATCATCATATAAATTCATCTTGCACCTAATGCCTTAAAGGACATGATCATAATGCATAAATTTTATAAGAATATAAAACTGCCACCATAAGTGGACCATACAAATAACCACAATTCAATATTCATTCTAAACTCATTAGATGAAATATGTCAACTTACGAAATCTCAAAGATAATGAGCATATTTGATCATTCATACACAATTCATATTAAATTGATATAGATACTAATAGCAATTAGAAATTCAATATAATCTATTCACAATTCTATAAACATGAAATCATGATCACAATACCCACATTATAGCCAATTTTAAAAATTAGGAGGATCATGGGTTCATCATAAAATTTTATAGATATACCTTATAAAGTCAGTACCTAAACATATATTCATTATTACAATATTTTTCTAATCAATTCGAGAATGAATCCATGACTAGATTGAAATATAGGATTTTTGACTTAGAATCATGTTTTCAAATTCTTTGAAAGGACTTGATAGATGAATGGTTATATATTGTTGAAGGATTAGAATACCTTATACGTTTAAAAGGCCATGAAAATATGAGAACAAATCTCCAAGAATCCACCTCCACAGCTTGTTCTTGAGTTGTCTTCAATGGAGGTTTTGGGTTTTTTGGAACAGAAGAGAGCTTTGGGGATATTTATTTTGTAATGGGTGTTGGGGTTTTGGACTGGGAATGTATTTGAAAAAATCCTAAAAACAGTTAATAAACAGCCACCTATGTCACCAAAACACCTCCATAATAATTGGGACTTTTAGACATGTAAAAAATTGAAAAAAAAATTAAAAACTGGATCTGGGAAATGGCTGCACGTCTAGGGGCATCCTCTGAATTTTGCCCCAAATAATTTTTGAGCGTCATACAGGCAGGTCAAAATCTTGGTTCTGTTCACTGCATTGTGAAGCCTCCTTGTCGAACGTTTGGGTCCTCCTTGGGGACCCTTAGGGTAGTCCTCGGGAAGTCGTACTCAAACTTTTTGACCTTTAACATGTCGAATAAGAATCTAAGGTCAACTACACTATTTTTCAACTCCAATAAACATATAAAAACATTGTAAAGATTCATGGACTATCTAGCATGTCTAAATATAATCTTTTGAACGTCTTGGACGTTCTTAGACGTTTAACCTCCAAATGACTTCAAATCAATTATACAAGCTGTAAAACATTTTATCATAATGTTTTTACATATCTTAGGTAAATGTGAGGCTCTAGATACCTTATTTAATTTTCAGGGTTGTCACATAAACATAGAGTTTATGACTTTTAAGGCATGACTTACGTGTAGCAAAGAAGATAGAATTTTCTAAGCATCGCACAACCTTTCATTCATAAGTGTGGCGCGCTTCATAATAATGAACAAGATTGTACGTAGACATGGTTTTGTGAAACATCATTCCTAAGATATCTCATACTCAAACTCTGGTGCCAAGTTTTTCATGAGCAGGGAGCACCTTATAGACGTAATCGGTGTCTTCCCCCTTGAAGAGGCTTTAGACTAGCCCATAGCTTACATCATTTAAAGTATACATAGACTTCACATTTATTCATATATGAAGTTTGCATAGACTTCTCATTTAATACAACATAGTCTTCTATGGTCTCATATATAACCAACTATTATAGAAGTACAACATTAAGGACATAGCCCTTACACTATTACAACAAAGTCTCAAAAGATAAGAAGTGAACATTGTCTTAGACATAGTCAAAGAGTAAAGGTACGATAGGGGCGTCATCCTCATACCTCAGGACTCACCAACAACCATGAATTATTTAAGTCTTCATTGAAAATGTCCTTGAATCTCTTTAATATCTTGAAACAACATTATTGTAGAAATAGAGGTACTCAGCATGGAAACATATGAAAGTAAAACCATTGAAAATATGCTGAAAGGAACATTTTCTTCAAAAATATGCCAATTTACTTGAAAGCCTTTATTTACAAACAAGGGAAGATACAATTCAATAATCACAACAACATTAAAACACGTTCATATCTATATACAAGAATAACATCATCATAAAGACATACAAACATTTCATGTCCTATAATTCATATCATCAAAGAACACAATACGCTTAACTACAATCCCAATCAAAGACAACTAGAGCAATGCTTATGTGAAGTCCCATAACCCTATATAAACCAAGCAAACTATTGAAGAGACCATAAACTGTGTTTACACTTCATATAACATCATATCATGTGTAGTCATCATTATACGTAGCAATTTATATCAATTTAGTGTTCATCCAATTAAATCAACATCATATAAGTGAAACATTATATCGGATAAGATTCATGAATTTAATTCATAACATAAGTGCATGAGAACATCCTCCTATGACTCCCCTCAAGGTCATTTTGTGCAATCTATATGTAATGTCCCATACCCTTACTTATAGTAGTACAAACCTGGAAGTAACCCTAGTTACTGTTAATCTTATTGCCTACATTCTTTCATTTTACTTTTCTAAATTTTCTCCATAACAGACAATACACCACGTGAGTTAAACATAGAATCTGGTGTCATAAAACCTCATACGGAAAGAAGGTTCTCTACTTGCTAAGGTTGTACTATACATGAACATAACATTCTAAGTGGACTATGAGATTAGAATTGGGAAACCCATTTATGAACATTGGCATTGTAATCTCCATCTCATGAGAAAAATGGTGAACCTACCTTCCCTTGGAAAGGGACACTCTCACTTTCTAGTTCGCTCGCGCTAAGATAAATTCCCTTTTTAAAGTATATTTACATCATCATTAAAATTAATTTGCAATATATTTCTTAGGAACTAACCCTTGTATAATCATGATCACAACTCTTTAGTTTTAAATGGTAATTTTCTATCATCACAACCCAACATTAGGGAGATCATCACATCATAGTCATAATAATAACGTACACACGAATATCTTTCAACCAAGCATGATCATACCCCTATCATGATTCATCATTCATTATGTTCATAACATGCAATAATTTTCATCATATCATCATATTACCATTGTTATCACATATTCATACTTCAATTGAACATTCTCATCAAGAATAGCCCATCATAATTGAAGTAAAGTATTCACAATCTTAAAAGTCTTACGAATGTCTTCAATGAATTAACTTCAAGATCTTACTCTCAATTCCACCACATTTATACAATAATTCATCATAATCATATTAACCTGATTCAATAATTCGTCATCATCATTATAAATTAATGAATAACACATCCAATTCAAATTTTGCTAATCATTTATCAACCTGATTCATTGTTAAGGATAGGGAAAAGGGGTCATTCATTGATCTTTTAGAGAAACTAGATCAAAGAGTAAGAACTAAAACAATCAAACATTAAACAAACATAATCTATCAATATAATTGAAAGATATACAACATTAAACAAATTTAAAAGATAACCCATGAAATTGGATGAAAACCATAATTTGAAGAACATTAAAATCAAATCAGAGCCTCATGGGGAAAAGAGTTCCAAGAGTGAGTACATTCCATACATTGAGAATCATTTAAGAATGTTGAAGGAAATTATTGAACTTGAAACCCTAGAGAAAGCTTGGTCTTCTTCATCAATGAGGATTTATGGAGTAATGAGAGAAACTAGAGATAAGTGAGAGTGATTTTGGTTTCAATTGGGGAATTAATTTGGGTGGGTAATAATTACTCACAACCGAACAAAAATCAACATACAGTAATCCCTGAAATTACCTAAAATATCCCTCACTTAATTAGGTCTTCTTGTGTAGTCCATTTGAATTAAAATGACATAATCAAATCAAGGACATGGTTGCGCATCGTGGGGGCACCTCTTAACCTTTTTTAAAAGAATATGGTTTGAGGAAGTAAGCCTCGTGAAGGAAAAGTGTCACGAGGAACTTTTCCTTTCAAGTGATGGCTACCCGACGCGCCACCACTTCCATGATCGTAACACTCTAAAAAGTTTGTGATCTAATCTAGACCTTACATGATGAACGAAGGCTTAGAACAATTTTTATAGGCCTAAATCAATTTATTTATACAATTTAAAAAGTTTTAGAGTTGGTGTTGAGAAATGACCATGATGTTCGGTGAGTTGTGAAATGTGCACTAGTGTGACATGGAATGTTCCATGTGTTTTATGAGTTGAAATTCAATAAAAATTGGTAAAAAGGTATTAAAAAGTATAACAGTGTGTTTAGCGTCAAAACATCCGGGTATGAATCCCCAGGGACCAACGTAAGGGTCTTTTTAGAGGACCTTTGCATTTGACCTAAAACTGTCAAACTTGACAGTGCACATCTACGCGCCAAAAGACGAGCCGTCGATGGATTTGTATGTTGAGACTTAGAAAATTCTCCAAACTGGTCCAAAGGACCAGTATCTGATGCAAAGGACCCCTTGCCTGTACGTGGCCGTTGTTGGACCTATTGACCGTAGGTCAGGGTCTCCTAATTTGGGGTCTGTTGGACTATCCTAAATTTTAATGAGTTACTTAATAAGTTAGTTACTTATGTGGTTAATTAAGGGTTAAGGGGTGTTAAATTTAGTTAATAAGGGACTATTTATTACTTAAACCTAATTAAACTAACCTTATACTGCAAATCTATATGCCCAAGGGCTCCGTTGAAGACAAAGCTTGATGGTCATTAGGGATCCAACATAGCAAGTTTATCTCATGAAATCTCTACTTTCTATCTATATTTCCTTATATTACTAATGATATATTATTATTTTTTATTTAACACCCCTAAAATAATAGACCAAGACTCATTTGTCGATACACCATTGATTAATTATTATAGTATGTTTTATTCTTATTTTAGAGACTTGAAATTTTGCAATACTTGAAACCTTGCCTAACATAAGTGTTATCGTAATTTATGGTATTGTATTGGGTTATTTGCATAATTTTCTAATTATATTTACGTAAACATTGGAAGTGTGGTATAAGGTTTATAAATATAGTTATATATTTATGCTTTTCGGGCAGCCAACTAATTGTTAAGACGCCCTTTTTGGTGACATATGTATAGCTGAGAAGGATCACTTTTGTAGCTATATATCATAACCTCCTCTTTGGTCTTAGTATCATTTGAAGTATAAGTAATGTGGAACATTACTATCAATATTTTCTTCAAAAGCAAGTGAAAAACTAGCTCTTTTTTTCTTGAATCTGACACACACACACACCCTCTTGGTAAGTGACGGAATTTATTTCTATGTTGTCTAACGTTTGTTATTTAAAGAATATC